>NC_057688.1:7850951-7973451 GCF_014466175.1 Vespula pensylvanica
TCTCTCTCTCTCTCTCTCTCTCTCTCTCTCTCTCTCTCTTTCCCATTTTTCAACGGAGTTCGTACGATATCAACTGAAATAATTTAATGTCAAAATCAAACGCGTCCGATACATAATTATATTCGATAGGATTAGCGAACAAATATATTTCACATTGCAATATTTTTGCGATCATACTATGTATATATATATATATATATATATATATATATATATATATTACTTACCTTCTGCAACGATTATCACATGTTACCTTTTGTTTACATTTAACGAATCGGTACATAACTCGTAAAGAATCGCCGAATGAGTAATAATCGTAATATCATTCCATATTCTATCTTAACGTTATTTTCTATTAACAAATACTTTTTTAAAATTAGATAAAAAACGAAAGAGAAAGAGAGAGAGAGAGAGAGAGAGAGAGAAATAGAAAGCAATTCTATTCGTCGATGCATTCGCCGCGAGATCACGCGAAAACGCGATCGAGACTATGGGGCGTTCGCCGTCCCAAACCGGAAATAGACTCTGTAACCGGAGAACTTATTTCTGAAAATATGGCGCCGACCGTGCGTACTACCTATTTTTAACACCATCGCAGTTAGAGAATCATCTCACTCTATTTTCTCCTTTCTTTCTCCCTCTCCCTCCTTCCTTTCTCTCTCTCTCTCTCTCTCTCTCTCTCTCTCTCTCTCTCTCTCTGATTCTTCAGCGTCTCTCACACTCGAAAACAAAAAACGCACTCACTCTCCACCCATTCTTATTTTTTTCTTCTTCTTCTTCTTCCTCTTCTTTTTTCTTTTTTTGATTTTCGTCTTCTCTCTCTCTCTCTCTCTGTCTCTCTCTCTCTCTCTCTCTCTCTCTCTCTCTCTCTCTCTGTGTGTGTCTTTCTCTCTCTCGTTCATTCGATCGCAAAAACTCTCTTTCTCTCGCAAGCCACGTTCGTTCGTTCGTTCGTTCGTTCGTTCGTTCGTTCGTTCGTTCGCTCCTCACAAAGGGGGAACTCTGCAATAAAATCATTAGACGTTTAATGAGACCGCGTTAAGATTCCACTCGCATATCGGCGCGATACTCTTGAAACTATTTCCGCGAAGGAAATTAGAAACGAACGTTCCCGTTTACGTCCGTGAAGGGAGAACGTTCTTGTCACGTCGTCCAACGTTGGTTAAATGAAACTTTGATATGTAATGTACCCCTAGAAGAGAGAGAGAGAGAGAGAGAGAGAGAGAGAGAGAGAAAGAGAGAGAGAGAGAGAGAGAAAAACAGAAAGAAAGTCGCACGAAAAAGAGATTCTTTTGCCAAAGCTTTTACTAAAGGTGGCGACCACATGGCGGTCTCTCTTGCGGTATATAGCCATAAATAGAGGACGAAGAGGAGAAGTCGAGGAGCATGTGAACGCTGAACGATGGCTCAACCGTTGTCGACGAAATACGTAGAAGGGATCTATTTTTGGCGGCTAGCTGCCGATCCCAGGAATATCTTTACTCTCTCTCTCTCTCTCTCGTTCGTTCACCCTCTCTCTTTCTCTCTCTCTCTCTCTCTCTCTCTCTCTCTCTCTCTCTCTCTCTCCCTCAATTCATCTTGCAATTTCTTGAAAAAAAATAAATAAATAAATAAATAAATAAGAAATGAAATAAATAAAAAAAGAAAAAAGAGAAGAAAAGAAACTTTAAATTTCCCGCGACACCTTTCTTCTTATCGTTCGATGTATCTGCTGTATGACTACATACTACATAGATGCATATGTATATCGATATCGACGTTTTCGATCGATCTCACTTACGACACTTCCTTCCACGGTTCAGAAATCGACAACTTCGTTCCCCATTTCTTTTTCTTTTTCTCTTTCTCTTGCTTTCCGTCTTATTCTTTTTTCCCTTTCTTTCTTTCTTTTCTCTTTCATTCTCCGTAGTTTCGCAGCTTTTCGTCGGCGCACCTGGGCGCGGCTCCATACTTCTTTACATTCCATACGTCACATTCACTATGGGAAGTAAGGAAGCACGGAACAGACGCTCGGTTCGGTCCAACGGAGATTTCATCGATCCTCTCTCTCTTTCTCTCTTTCTTTCTGTCTCTCTGTTTCTCTCTCTTTCTCTATCTCTCTTTCTCTCTCTCTTTTTCTCTTTCTCTCTCTCTCTCTCTCTTCCTCCGGGGATAGTCGAATAGATGATTTCTCTTTTTCTTCTTCAATCAGTAGGATTCTTCCTGGATCTCTTCGCGCGTTATATATCTTACTTTGACGTAAAATTCTCCCTTCGATACGATTACATGTAACACTAGATCTCTTTATCTATCGATCGATTGTTCGATCGATATTTATCGGGTACCTTCTTAATTCGTTTCTTTCTATTTTTTCTTTTTTCTTTATTTGTTTTTTTTTTTATTTCTTTTTTTTTCATTATCGTTGCACTTGTGTTCTAACGACACGAAGATAAATAGGGGAAGAGAAGAGGAAGAAGTATGTAATCCCTCTCTCTCCATTCTATCTCTCTCTCTCTCTCTCTCTCTCTCTCTCTCTCTCTCTCTCTCTCTCTCTCTCTTTCTCAAAATTGATCTCTATGAACGGACCGATCGAAATAAGAAAATCCTTAATGTAGTCCCGTTAAGAAGAAGAAGAACTATCCGAATCCAAACGGTTTGGTACTCAGAAGTTCTGGTGGATCCTCTTACTCGAATCGCCGCCTCAGACTGAATGCTGCCAAAGCTTTGAGCACGGCTGCTTCAACGAGCCCTCTAAAAATGGCCGCACTGATCCCATTGGCCTCTCCTCCTTTGCGGCCGACACCCCCCCGGCATATGTAAGCTTACACTTGAGACTACCACGAGGCTTACTTGCTCCCTCGCGTAGTGCCTCGCGCCAAATTTGTCTTTACCCGAAAATAGTCAGTCCCACGGCTGCCACCACATGGCGACTATTCCTGGTTCGGGACTCGAGTGATAACTTAACCGGCCTTTCCGTCTTCGTCTTTCTTCGATACCTTTCTCCCTTTTCTTCCTTTTTCTCTTATTTTGATTTCCCTTCTCTTTCTACTTTCTTTATATTTCTTTCGCGTCAGAATTCTCATTTATCCTTTTTTTTCTTTTTTTTTTTTTTTTATATACCATTCTCAATCACGATTCGCTTATACGTTAAATCGGAATATCTAGGATGATGATCAAGAAATGAGAAGAATGAAGAGAGAGAAGAAATTTTAATGATCTTGGAAATTCTAACTCCAGTTCCTATCCTACCGTTCTATATCTTTACTTCTTTCTTTCTTTCTTTTCTTTTTTTTTTTTTTTTTCTTATTACGAACGTTCGTCTATGTCTATTACGACGAATTCATAAATTTTACGGTAACATCGTAACAGTAACGTTGTTTGCAACGGATCGTAAATTTGGAATATGCAAAGATGTATTTTCACGTAGTTATCCCAACGTTATTGACCTTCGACACTCACCGACGTACTCTCGTATACACAAATATATTTTATCTATATGTAATATCCTCTTTCTATCGATCTCTCTCTCTCTCTCTCTCTCTCTCTCTCTCTCTCTCTCTCTGTCTCTCTCAAAGTTCTTCGTTTTAATTAACAAATTCCTCTTCTTTCTTCTTAAAGGAGATACCTATCGCGTTTCAAAGGGAAAATTTATTAATGGTACGAGATAAACGAAGGTATATTAAATACCTATCTTACTTCCTATACATATATATATATATATATATATATATATGTGTGTAAAACATTAGACGTTGTATTATAGTGTTTACGTATATACAATTAAATCTTACGAGGGTTTGTTAGTTATATACTAATTTGTAAAGCTAATAAGCTTCGTTGGATTACACACTTTAATACAAACTCACGTTATTTCCCGTTAAAGTCCTAAGTCTCCTACGATTATCGTATCGAGTCTGAAGGCATCTATGTTAGATACACTTACATATATACATATATACACGTATAAACTTCACTCAAGGACGTTCCATAATCCTGATTGAACGTGAAAAATGTATTAACAAAATGTTTGCAAACATTTCTCAATGACGTGTATATATATGTATATAATTAACATTGATAGATATTATCGATCGTACCTTCTTTCTCCCGCAAAAAAAAAAGAGAACGTGAATTTTTAAAAAACAAACTTTTCTTCGATCTCTTTATTCCAACCAATGATACTCGTCTAAGATCTGGAAATGTACTCGTTTTCTTCCTCTCTCTCTCTCTCTCTCTCTCTCTCTCTCTCTCTCTCTCTCTCTCTCTCTCTCTCTCTCTCTCTCTCTCTCTCTTGTATGCGCAAATTACAACGACGTCTCCAGGTTTAAAATAACTGCCACCCGGAGACGAGATGCATTCGCGAGTTGGCGCGTTCCGGTGAGCCGTGCGAAACGCGAGTCTACGCGTTAATACGTTCACTATTTTTAGGACGTCCTCTTCTTCGTTGTAGTCGTTCGTAGTCATCGTCTTCTTCATCTTCGTCGTCATCTTCGTCGTTGTCTTCGTCTTCTTCATCTTCGTCGTTGTCTTCGTCTTCGTCATCTTCTTCGTCTTCGTCTTCATCTTCGTTTTCTTCATCTTCGTCGTCATCTTCATCTTCTTCGTTGTCTTTGTCTTCTTCATCTTCATCTTCGTCTTCGTCATCTTCTTCGTCATCGTCGTCGACGACTCGACGTATGCGAAAAAGGCAACGCATTAAGAAATAAACGTCTTACGAAAATACTACGCCGATCCTTTTGACGTCGAATGCATTCGGATTAATTAACAAAAGTCCGATCTTGAATGATAACACCGAGAAACATTCGGAGTTTAAGTACTTACTTTGGACAGAAAGACGGAAGGAAAGAGAGAGAGAGAGAGAGAGAGAGAGAGAGAGAGAGAGAGAGAATGTACTTTTCAGAGAACATAACTTATAGAAAGAGAAAAAGAATGCACATTCTATGGCACGTTGCCTATCTCTGAATCTCCAGTTTATTTTAAAGGTCATGCAACGACTAATGAAATAACTTTACTGGATAGTTGATTTTTTTACAGGGGAATTGATTTATTAATTTCATTTATTAAATTGTTTTAATAATAACATACGTATGCAAGTATAAGTATGGAAATTATTTTCACAAATTATCTAAGGATTTTTTCTATTACGTATCCTTTTACATATCGTATAATTACATATCGATATCGTAGAAATTATTACGATAATCTAAAAAAAATTATTTTCTCTCTCTCTCTCTCTCTCTCTCTCTCTCTCTCTCTTGCTTTTAACGATCTCGTGTAAAAAAAAAAGACTAAAAATGATAAAGAAAATAGAAAAAAAAAAGCGAAGAAGCCTCGAAAATAAGTAAATCCCTTAAAGTTCGTACTTGTCTCTGAGAGAAAAACTGTAAGAGAAATAAAAGAAAGAATGAAAGAAAAGAAGAAAGAAAAAAGGAGAGAAAGAACGAAAAAAAGAAAGAAAGAAAGAAAGAAGGAAAGAATGAAGGAAAGAATGAAGGAAAGAAAGAACGAAAGAGAAATAGTAGGATGAAAAGGTTGCGGTGTTACGAGCTAATTACCATTGTTGATTCTAACCGCGAGATGGAAACCTCACGAGCAGGCGTTCAAGTGCCCCGCGACTTTTCTTCCGCTTTCGCGCTTCCTTTCGCTTCGAATCCGTTTCTCTTCGTATAAAGTCGAGGGGTCGTTTGACTTATTAAGCGCAATCTTCAGGCGAAACGAATGTTAACGTAAATTGTAACACTTTCTTTAATCTATTTAACTCATCCTTTCTGTAACGCGAACGCGTTGTCTCTGTTTCTCTCTTTCTCTCTTTTCCTCTTTTTCTCCTTTTTTATTTCGATCTTCTTTTTCTCTTTTTTTTTTCTTTTTCTTTTCATTTTCTCCGTATGAAAAAAGATATGTATATTTGTATGTATCAAAAAAAAAAAAAAAAAGAAGAAGAAGAAGAAGAAGAATAAAGGAAAAGAAAAATGGGAGCAAAATTCTCCATCGTGTAAAATTATTCTTAAATTTCTACGCTTCCAGCTAATAAAAGCTAATTATCTCGGGATTCTCTTACGTTTAATTAAATTCATTTTCAGAATACAAAAGTGTTCTCTCTCTCTCTCTCTCTTTTTCTCCTACACACACACACACACACACACACACACACACACACACACACACTGTACACGTGTATATATATATGTATATAAATATATAATATATATATGTAAATATATATATGTAATATATATATATATACACACACACACACACACACACATAAAGTTAGATATAAAGATTCTTTGAAATCCTTAAAATGCGAGCAGGGTCGTATCGTGAAAAATCCAAAAGGCGACGAGAGTTCGCATACGAGGGAATATCAAAAGAAAGGTGGAAACATCTCTCGTGTCGGCATCCACTTTGCTTACGGCGGGTAGGTATGTAGAAGGAAACGGTTAGAAAAAGGCGGGGAGTCGTAGAGAAAGCGTTTCCGCGAGAAGAGCTGTGATTCTAGAAGCGGGAAGGAAAACATAACGTATAAAAGGGAACACGCGAAGTAAGCCACTTTTCAGGCGCCTAGGAAGCTAGGAAAAGTCTCTCTCTCTCTCTCTCTCTCTCTCTCTCTCTCTCTCTCTCTCTCTCTCTCTCTCTCTCTTTCTCTTTCTCATTCATATTCCTATTTCGTTTGTGTATGTGTGCGTGTTTGTGCGTGAACATAGACCGGAACGTAGTCGCGCGCCTACGCTCCCGCCTTTTTGTCTCCTGACAAATCTCTGAAACTTTATTTCGAGCTTGCTTTCTCTCTCTCTCTCTCTCTCTCTCTCTGTCTCTCTCTCTGTCTCTGTCTCTGTCTCTGTCTCTCTTTCTGTTTCTTTCTTTCTAACCAACTAGAAACGTTTCAGTTCCAGAGAAAAGAAAAGAGGTAGGAGTAAAAGTGGTAAGAAGGGAGAAGAAGGGAGAAGAAGAAGAAGGAGGAAGAGGAGGAGGAGGAGGAGGAGGAAGGCGGGTTAATGCTATTTGTCTCGCGGTTGCTCTCCGAGGGAGAAGATCGTTCGAATTCCTCGCGATGCAAGGAAAAAGCGATACGAAAACTCTTGCCGAATTCTACGAAAGCCCTATTCTACTCGCTCGCACTCTTTTCTACTTTCTTTTCCTCTCATCTTCTTTTACGCGTATCCGTTCACAGAACGTCGTTTGCTTTCCCGCTTTTCCCGTTTCCGATCGTACCCTTACGACTTTTCGACGACTGGGAGAAAGAAAGAAAGAAAGAGTGAGAGAGAGAGAGAGAGAGAGAGAGAGAGAGAGAGAGAAAAGAAAAATAATGGATTGAATTCGAGGAGAATGATCGATCGTTAGAAAATTTTACTGAATATATTTACTTATACTTTAACCAATACTTTATAATATCCGTTACATTTCATTCGATATCTTTCTTTATCTTGTATCTTTACAGAGAAAAAGAGAGAGAGAGAGAGAGAGAGAAAAAAAAAAGAGAACGATCTCTTCGTAATCGAGCAAAGTTTTTTTTTTTCTTCTTTAATTTTTAAATCCGACCGATCCCTTCTTATTTTGATTAAACACATCTTGTTCGAGTTTAACGATTATTAAACTTTTTTACGTACTTATTATTAACCCTCGCTAGAGTGTTTGATCGTGAAATGTCGGCGATCGGAGAAAATACAAATCGAGTTGTAATTTTCAATTAACGATCCAACCGAAGAACCACGGCCGCGTATCTCTCGATGAAGCTTCATAAAATCGCTCATAAAATCTACCGTTGGATCTGTTTTTTCTTTCTCTCTCCCTCATCCCTCTTCTCCTCCCTTCTCCCTTCTCTATCTCTCTCTCTCTCCCCCTCTCTCTCTCTCTTTCTATTTTCTCTTTTTTTTTTTTATCCCTGGAGAACTGCCAACAACGAGCTTGGAAGAGCTCGTGAAACTAATGACGTGCCGGATTCGAAACACCGAGTTATTATGGCCATTAAAATCTTTGTTGCAATTGCGTTCGAAAGTTTCTCTTCGAGGACTCTTTCTATATCTCTCTCTCATACTCATTCGGGAAAAAACTGTTTTGTCGCTACAAAAGAGCGAGAATGAGAGCGAGAGCGAAAGAGAAAAAGGAAGGAAGAGAAAGAAAAAGAGAGTGAGAGAGAGAGAGAGAGAGAGGGAGGGAGGGAGGTAGAGAAGGAAAGAAAGAGAGAGTCATAAACGTGTCTTCTATCATTAAAAAATTTGAAATCGTGCTTTTTTAAATCTCCTTGGCTACGTAGCTCTTCCGAACATGTTCATCTCGTGCGCTTAATTTACGGTTCATAAAGCGCGAGAGTAGTCGTGCTAATGAAATATAATTGATATCGCGCAAAGAGCGTGCGCGCGCGATCACACACACACACACACACACACACATATGTAAAGAGAGAAAGAGAGAAAAAAAAGAGAGAGAGAGATCTACATCCGCTATAATTATAACGAACATAACGACGTTATCCCTGTCGTAAATATCGATCAAATCTTTAATTGGTAATTTAATTAATCACTTTGCCAACTAATTTGCCAAACACCATACATATGTAGGTACTTACGTGCGTTCGCCGTTCATCGTTTCGCTTTATAACCTGTTTCAATTTGTTAAATGTTTGTTCTATGAAAATTATATCGACGTACGTGATTACCATTAGTACGAAGTAAAATAGAAAAAAAGAAAATAATTCTTGGAATATCTTGTAAATACATATAATCTATTCAATGAATCCTTGTCGAGCGTATCAACACAGCGTGTCCTTTGAAACTAGAACGATCTATACGAGTATAAACATGTTATGTATAATAAAAGGGACCGAGACGGCTTTTTAAAACTTTCTAACATATTACGTGTAACTCTTAAGAAGGAAACAACTCGTCCCACTTTTGGATGGAACATCCTTCGTACATTGGAATTTATATGTATGTAAGTATATTACGTGTATCTATATGCATATATATACACACACACACACACACACACATATCGAGCGATAGCAAAGGAAAAAACGTAAGCGAACGAACCAAGTGAAAATTCCATTTTTTGCATCTACATTATCCGAGGATAAGAAAGTACCCGATAAAGACTCTCTTCCTCCCTCTCTCTCTTTCTTTCTCTCTTTCTCTCTCTTTCTCTCTCTCTCTCTCTCTCTCTCTCTCTCTCTCTCTCTCTCTCTCTCTCTCTCTCTCTCTCTTACTGTTTCTTACTCTCTCTTGGACGATGAAATAACGCAAATAGAAAGTCGAGATTCAAAGCGACGCCCTACTGAAATTAAAATAGTACGTCTCAATGTAGCGAGGATTATTTCGTAAGTAGGTATTTTAAGGACTTATTTAACGTTCTCGCGCCTCTTGTAATCCAACTGATAACGTGAGAACTACCGCGTGTTATGCAAAAAGGATTATCGTTTCTCTTTCTCTCCCTTCTCTCTATCTCCTTTTTTCGTTTCTCTTTTCTTCTATTTTTCATCATTTTCTTTCTCTTTCTCTAACCTTATCACTTCGTAAAAATGTTTCTCTATTTCTATTTCTCTCCCTCTCTCTACACCTCTCTTTCCCTCTCTCCATTTTTCGAATTTATATAATATTTGACGATACATATAAAAAAGCAAATGGAATATTTCATATTTCAACGTGGAAAAATGATGAAAAAGTATTTCTAACAAAATCGTAACGTTCGTTGAAATGTCTTTTATGCAACAATTTTTGCGATGTTAACGCGTTTGTAATTTCAGTGAAAGATAGAAGAGTGACGAGATGACATTGAAATTTAAGAAATTTTTTACCAGTTCTTTTCTTTCTTTTTTTTTCTCTTTTAGTTTTCTTTTTATCCGAAGACGGATAAAAGAATATCGCATGGGTGAAAAAAGTTTCTAAGTCTGTAAAAAGATCGTAAGGCGATCTTCAAAATCATTTAAATTAATTTTTAACAATTCGTCAAACTAAAAAAGCTTTTAAAAAAACGAATCTAATTATATTCACCTAAAGAATGAATTTCGAAATAGAGTGATCGTAATTTAGAATCGTTTAAGAAATTTTGATTATCGTCTAGGAGCCATCTTGTTTCAAGAGGATTAAAATTTTCACGAGAATCTTTGTAAACTGAAGGTAACAAAAGAGAAGATCTGAAGATAGAGAGAGAGAGAGAGAGAGAGAGAGAGAGAGAGAGAGAGAGAGAGAGAGAGAGATTTGTAAACAAAAATTTCTTATATATTTTCGCTTCTTTAAAAGGTTATATTTCATTATCATAACATCAAAAGATATCAACAATCGTCATCACGAGTTCTCAGAAGACACGAAGGTGAAAGATATTTATCAAAATGGAAATAGGGGTGAATAGTTAAACGTTATACTTATAAATCCACAAACAGCTCGGGAATTCGCATAGTCATCTTGAACGTTCGCACGAAAGAATTGTGAAACGATTCGGACGGTCGGAAAAAAGAACTTGGATCGTATCCCATCTTCTTCTACGAGTCGAATGACGCAAGATATTGGCGGTGGTGCAATCACAACGACGAAGACGATGAAGATTTTTTCTCCCTTCCCTCTCTTACGAAATGACATAAGAGTTCAATCGTAGTGTGTTGTTTTTTTCCACGATTGACGATTAACTATACGATCTACGTATTTATGCATAATTGATTTATTATTTTCCGCGTATCTTTTTAATACGTTATTTTTTTTTTTTTGCTATACGAAAGAAAAAAAATGTGTGCGTGTACATGTGCGTGTGCGTGTGTGTATTTTACGCATTCTCGTTAATTAATATTTACGTATAGATGTGTGTGTGTGTGTGTGTGTGTATGGATATACGTATAAAAAAAAATTTGCAACAAAACGTAGCACTCTCACAAATTGCTATCCCTTTTATTTGCGTTTCTGTATTTGATCGTAAATCATTTAAAATGATCGAATTCGTTCCTTTTCATGGAACGTTGGCATACGTTAAATTCGTCCACCCAAATAAATAAATTCTACTATACCGTACACACTGAATACAAAAGGCGAACATCCATTTGCATAAAATCGTCGACGTTGGACGTACTTTTTACCGTGTGCGTTCAACTATAGCTCGAACCTTTCAAATCATTCTAAACGTTTTTCAATGCATCTATACCCATTCTAAATACATATGTGAAAAGTAGCTCCGAAGAGCAATCTCGATTAAACAAATATCTACGTTCTATACTGATATACTGATATACTGATATAGTGATTGATATCAAACTGATGACGACAAAACTATAATTTAAAGATTTATTCGTATCGATACTGTATCAATTTATCTGATGGATCGAAAAGTGAAAAAAAGAAAAAAGGAAAAAAAAGAAAAAAGAAAAAAATAGAGTTTTTCGGAGTTTTCACAGAGAAATTGAAAATTTGTCTCGAAATTTTTACACAAGTGTAGATGTGTGTATTACGAAAAAAAAAAAAAATTAACGTACTAGTATTTTTCAATTTGAAATGATATCAATGTTTGTTCGATATATTAACACGTTTTTCTAACGTTTCAAATATAAATCTCTCCCTTTTCTATTGTCAATCAATATCTCTCTCTCTCTCTCTCTCTCTCTCTCTCTCTCTCTCTCTCTCTCTCTCTCTCTCTCTCTCTCTCTCTCTCTCTCTTTTTTCTGTCTTGCACATTTTTGTGGGTCATTTTTTTAATAAAATATTCTTTCGAGATAAAACATTCAGCAAGTTGGAAAATATTAGCCATTTTCCCGATGGGTCCTTAAAATAAAAAAAAAAAAATCAACTCGTAAAATTCCTATGGATACATACATACATACATACATACATACATATTACACGTGGACGTCACTCGAGGTTGCTTTTGTTAAGGCACCCACGCAAAGTCAATCTCGAACGACACAGCTTTTCCCTCGCGCCTTCTCATTTCTTTTTTTTTTTTCTTTTTCCCCGAAGGTACTTACTCTCTGAAAAGAATCACGGATTAATATACTTTTCCCGAGACTCTCGTCATTGCATCTTTGGGTTTATGACGAGGGTAGGAACGAAGGAAGAGAAGGGAAAAAACAAGAATGAAAAAAAAAAGAAAAGACGAAAAAAAGAATTTAGAATTTCGTTCGATAAAGCAAACCTTGATTAAAACTAAAATAATACGATCAAAGCGGATTCTAAATACCATGAGATTCGCATAGTTCCTTGTAAGCAATAAGAAAACTCTCTTCGATTTTTACTTTATCAATAATGTAATCGAAAGGACAACGTTTTAAAGGACAAAAGAATAACGAAAAAAAAAAGAAAAAAAAAAAAAGAAAACAGAACTCCTTGATAACATTGGAATCACGCCGGAATCGATTCCAAACGAATCATTTTCATTCATCGATAGAGATAAAATAAGTGAACCATCGTCATTTCTGTGGAAAAAAAAAATCTCTCAGAATCGCAGCTGTGACTCTTTTATATCGGCATCTTTTCGTCGTATTTCCATTTCGATCTTGTCATTTCGATCGATTCGATAGATATAGAGGGTAACGAGCTAACATCTTTTGGCAATAATTTTTGAAAGTCTAAACGGTTCGGAATTAATAAATTTTTTTTAAGACTAACTCTCTTCCACCACCACCCCCCCCCCCTCTCTCTCTCTCTCTCTTTCTCAGCAAGTCGTGGTCGGGTATTGAACGCATAAATTACGTGAGCTTGAGCCAAAGTGGTGCGTTTGAAGTGCTTTCTTGTCGCGGCCCCTTTCCCCTTCTTCCTCTTCTTCTTCTTCTTCTTCTTCATCTACATCTTCTTCTTCTTCTTCTTCTTCTTCTTCTTCCTGCTTCGTCCTACCCTACCTCACTATCTTTCCCTCTTCCCTCACCGCAATGCACAGCGACGTTCCATCGACACTCAGGACATACTGGTCCTGTGTATTCCTCCTTCTCGGGGCGCGGCTCGGTTCCGAACGTTCGCTCCACTTCGACGGGAATCCAAACTCACCGCCGCCGGATGGAATTAGTTGGTAGTTGTGATTTAGTTTTCCTACGGTTCACTACCCCCGAACCTCTAGCTACCCTCTTCGTCCTCATTCCTCTTACCCCATACCACTATCACAACCACCACCACTACCACTACCACTACCACTACTACTACTACTACCCGCCCGCCTCTCACCCTTCCTGACAAGCCTTTCTGCTGACTGGCGTTGCGGCGACGGCACCTAACCCCTTCGACGTTATCCCCGAGGAATTTCAATTTTCGTCAGGAGGACGAAGAGGAGCGAGCTCTTTCGCGAACAAGGATGCGAGAGAACCATCCTTCCTCCTTCTATCTCTCTCTCTCTCTCTCTTTCTTTCTCTTTCTCTCTTTCACCATCTATTTATCTATCTTTCTCTCTTTCTCTCTTTCTCTAGCGAACATCAGCAAGCCGCCGAGCAGCTCGTGAAATCGGAGACGAGCAAAGCGCTCCCCGGACTCGACGTCTGACAACTCGAAAATTGTAATAAAAGTCGGAATTCTCGGTCCTTCCTTTCCTTTCGAGTCGACCATGATCGATATTCTTCCGCTCGCTATATCCACCGAAATATCCCCTTTCTCTTGAGATTTGACTAAAGTCAACAACGACTCTCAGGTGATTATGTGACCGCGATGTTTCGGATATGTCGATAGAGATTAGATGTTATTGGCCTATCTAATCAAGGACGCTATTCATCGTAGTGATTGCGTTGCATTTCTTCGTTAAAGCTTTGCTCGTAACGAGAGATTGGATCACGAGAGTGTGTATCTATTAAAAAAAAGGAGACAGAGAAAAGAGAAAAAGAAAAAAGAAAAATTTCCGAACAAATTTTCTCGTTGAAGGAATGCGGACAAACAAATAAAAGAAAAAAAAAAAAAAGAAGAAAATATTGCAAGCCCGTAACTGTCAAGCCTCTCACGTTCGTGTAGATTTTGATATTACAGATCGAAACGAATTCGCTTTGAATCAATTCAAGCCTTTCTTTCGTTGTTGATGGGAGCGCCAGAGGTAGGTATGCCGGAAATTACGTCATGATGGCCAACCGTTTCTCATGGTTTCACTATATCGTTCTATTTCTTTCTCTTTTATCCATTTCCTCTCGAGCCCCCCTCTCTCTCTCTCTCTCTCTCTCTCTCTCTCTCTCTCTTCCTCTCTCTCTTTCCTTCCCACTCGATCGAGTGAAGATCGGCTCGATCTAGTTTATCGGAATTTAAATGTGGATATTTCGAGCACTGCCAATGTCGAACCATCTCTTTCTCTTTCTCTCTCTCTTTTCCTACTTACCCCACACCTTCTTTCTCAATTGCATACGTAAGAGTGCATCGAACGATCATGATATTTGCACGATGCAGTTTCCATAATCGAGTCCAGCTGTCGACGATAGAGATCCTCGTATTTCGATATTTCGAAACTCCTAACCGGCTATCTAGATATTACTATTAGAAATAAAAATTCTCTATTTAGGATGAGTAAGGAAATATAAATAAATAAGGATGTATATAAATCAATGAGTTTTCAGCGAAGAGAGCAGAAATCTCTTTGCGTATCCATCTATCCTACTTTCTACGTGATCGAGAAAAACATATATATATATATATATATATATACGCCCACTCCAACCCACACACGGATACGCCTACACACCAGCACTGTGTTTGGAAAACACAGTAAACAAGAAAGAGTCGTCGAAAGAAATCGATCGTGCAAACGTCGAGATCGAAAAAAGAGAACGCCCAAAGAAGAAAATATCCGGTGGTTGAGGATAAGGGAAAGGGATAGCCAAATATTAGGGATCGGAGTTTGGGTTGGGCGAGAAAATGGTGGAAGAGGGGAGGAGAGAGAAAAGTAGAGAGAGCCCGTTGGGCTCTCTTGAAATTTATCGCATTTCGTCGTAAAGTAGATGCGCTTCCGGAATTCCATGATCGATGGTAAAAATGGCGCGTAACTTGTGAGCTATCGCAGAACTCTATGGTACATCGTTGCGGCACGCGCAACGTTTTTTTTATTTATTACGACGAATATACGATAGAATCGCATTTTTTCTCTCTCTCTCTCTCTCTCTCTCTCTCTCTCTCTCTCTCTCTCTCTCTCTCTCTCTCTCTCATAGAATACAAACTACCAACGACCGACTAGAAAGTCTGAATGTTTTATAAACGACCTATCGAATATGGAGAAAATTAATTGTGATCGAAGAAGGAAGATAAATATAATAGTACTGCGATTTTATGTCTCCAAGAGATTCGAATGGAATAGAACGGAATGGAACGAAAGGAAACAACTTTGAGATCAAACGACGATTTATGATATCTCTGTGAGAAACATCTCTATCTGTCGATCCTCTTTTTCCTTTATTTATCGTTTTTATTATTCGTTCTTTGGAAAAGCTTTGTTTTTATTCGAATGAAAAATTTGAGATACTATCTAGGATATTTTTTTAATGATATTCTTCACTTTTTTGTATAACGTTATATATTATAATATATATATATATATATATATATATATATATGTATATATTTGAAAAAATACTCGAGAAGATGCTCAACATTTTCCGATCTTTTTGCGTGATAAGATCTTTCAATCTTTTTTCTAAGTTGAATCTCGAAATAAAGAGATAAAAAGGATGTGGTAAGATGAACAACGATCATTCGAAAGGTACGAGAAAAAGACAGAGAAAAAGAAAGAGAAAGAAGTCGAGCGTAAAAAACGTACGTGAAAATCTTACGAATTTTCTCTCTCTCTACTTCCTCCTAGAATTCTCGTGAGATTCTTCAGAAAAGAGATCTCGTAGAATACAAAGGGGGAGACGTCTTGATCGATGAGAAAAGAAAAGTAAGCGATTATTGGGAGCGCATGCGGTTTACGCTTGACGTGAGTGAAACGAGAACACGCGAATGTCTATTTAAATAAATCGGGTTAAATAAAGAGCGTTTTAAATATACATAGATACGTATCTATGTGTGTATCGTAACTACGTACGATCGTAGAACTACGATCTATGAGATTAAGAAGAGCCTCTACACGTTTTGCGAAACACTTTAAGTCAGAGAAAACGTTTCAAGGCAAAGTCGATTAAGAGAGAAGATATTCTCGTTAGTAAAGATATGTACTAGAAATATTTTTGTTTTATCGCAAACTCACCTAACGTTTCTTCTTTCTCTCGTTCTCTATCTCTCTCTCTCTCTCTCTCTCTCTCTCTCTCTCTCTCTCTCTTTCTCCCTAGATATACATATACACACACACAGACATATATATATATATATATACATATATTTATATATTCTTATCGGAATAAACGCGCAGAAATCGAAGTAGAAAGCATTAAAGTTCAACTCTGACCGAAAGATGAAACGAAAAGAAAAACGTTTGATCGTGATGAAACTAAAGTAAGATCACGATCAAAAGCGGCAATGATCCAATAGTTCTCTCCTCTCTCTCTTCCGTCGAAAGCACTTATACGAACAAACGAGATACGCGTATCGGTACTTACGTATTGCACATATACATAATGACACAAAGTAAATATATATTACATGTATGAATAAAACTCCAGACGAGATAAATTCTTCGAGAACGAGAAAATGATTGACTATGACGAACTACGTACACGAGTCGATTCGATGCTCGATCGGATCGAGAAAGAAAAAAAAAAGAGAGAGAAAGAGAAAGAGAGAGAAGAAAAAAATCGAACGCATATTCGCTTCGATACCTCGAACGTACATAGATCGCTTTCGTAGTGTCAATTATATTTAGCACGTTGGCACGTGATCTCACTGACTCACCACGGAACACCACGAGCATCTCGTTCTCGATGATCGTTCAAAGAAAGAAAAAGAAGGAGGGATAGATAGATAGAGATAGAAAGAGAGAGAAGAAGTTGGAAAGAGATGGAAAGATCGCGCACGAATCCGCTCGATGAATGCCTCGAACGGCTGTCATTGACTCACTAAATGCTCGACATAAACTCACGACTGCGTAACAGCGACGAGTGACCGAGGCCATGATCGATCTTCCTCGATCCTCCTACTGTGATTAATTCCTCAAATGTTCGCTCTTTTTTTTTTCCTCTTTTCTTTTCTTTTTTCTTTTTTTTTTTTTTGTTCCTTTTTTTTTTCTTTGATTTTTCTCCTTCGACTTTTTTCAAATGCTAATTTCACCACGACTTTTCTTCCCTTCGAACGATTAGAATAACAAATTTCCTTCTAATTTACTTTTCCATTGTGCATACAATTATAATTGTATTATAATAATGCTGATGCATATGTACGCACGAGTGCATATATATGTATATCTTAGATATGTTTCTACCACATGTTGATCTTCTTCTTTCCTCTCTCTTTCTCTCTCTCTCTCTCTCTCTCTCCTTCTCCCTCTCTCTGTCGAATTTTCTTTATTCAACGTAAACATTATATACTTTCTTATACGAAATTTTTCATAATTAATTGTATTATAAAAATAGTAAGATTTAGGTACATACGAATATATATATGTGTATACGTAAATTTTCACATGTTGATTTTCTTTCTCTCTCTCTCTCTCTCTCTCTCTCTCTCTCTCTCTCTCTCTTGCACGCGAGTTTTCTCTTTCGTACTTTATTCAACGTTAGCAGATTATATATTTACTTAGTCGAAATTTTTCGAAGTTAAAATATTCATCGAACTCGTACAACCGAATTTCGCTATCTTCTCGTGATTTCAAGATTCCCATTCTACGATAGAAATACTCGCGCACGAGCGCTCCTGTTTGTTATTTACTCGGAGTTTCGAGGTAGCAGCTAATGATCCGAATCCAAGGAGCTTCGGGCTATGGACGACCGTCGCTATGTTGCAAACTTTGATCGCACATCCTTCGATACCTACTATCTCGTATCCTCCGGGTACCTCTTTGATGCCTTGAGAATATACGTATCTCAGCTTCGTCCAACATAGAATTAAATAACAATGACGTATATACATGAAAACGAACAGAAACGTAAAATTAACAAGAATCAAATCGATGTTGATATAATGAACATAGTAGCGATATCAGATTGTACAACCTGAGTCGTTTATCGACCCTTACTTTTTTATTACGATCATCACCGTATAGAAACTAAATTGACCTACAGACTAACCAACCAACCGATCGACAAAACTATCATCAAATTTTATGACTTCGCAAACTTGAAACGAGCGTCCCGTCTATCGCAATCGTATGAAATCGAAGAATACGTTCCCCCTTGTTTTCTTGCATCCCTGACGTAAGTATTTCCGAATTGTATTTCATGAGAATGAGCCATCGAAGAAGAGATCGAAGAAAAAAGAAAAAAAGAAAGAGACAAAAAACGTTCGTTGTAACGTCACCTGAAGATTAGATCAACGAAATGAAAAATATAATTAACCGATTAATTAAATCGATTAGCACGAGAAAAAAAAAAACTTTAAGAAAGATTTCTCTACTTAAGCAGATAAGTTTTTTTCATTTTTTACTTACTCCTACAAGATGATTTTTCCTTGAAGAAAATTAACGTTAGGAAATAAAAATATGAAAAAAGAAGATGGTGAATGATATCAAAGATATGGATCATAGATATTAATCGTTAATGAGATAACATACTTTGGCCTATCTCGATAGATAACGTGACCAAAGGATGGAAAAAGGTTTGAGAAAAAAAGATAGAGAGTTAAGAGGGAGAGAGAAACACAAACATAATTGCTAATTGTGAGATAATCGATTTATAGTTATTAACGCAATAATGACAACATTGGAACTAACCATTTGCATATTCATGTTGGAAAAGTCGGCTATATCTACTCACGGCCGCCACCCTTTACGAACTCTCTGAAAACCCTTCAACCCAACTTTGCCACCCTTTTGCGGCACGACAACGACAACGACAACGACCACGACAACGACAACGACAACGACTACGACAACGACAACGACAAACGCAACGATGACGACGACACGTCGTTACTAAGAACGAAATGCAAAAAGCTCATGCTGTCGTTATGACGCCTACGAAAAAGAAATCCACGAAGAAGAGAGAAACCTTCCAGCTTCTCCTCCCTCTACTCTTTACCCCCTACCTCCTACCCTCTAACCTCCCTCCACCCTTTACCACGAGCCTTGGCCGTATACGTGACTATATACGCGTCGTAAAGGTTTTATGGAGTCGGAGTAATGTTTCTGACTGCGTTGTAATCGGAAGGAAACGATGCCTGCGTGAAAACGGGAATGATGCATCGTAATGTCGTGCTAAAGAATTCAATTAAATCGTAAGAATAAGAAATATATATATATATATATATATATATATATATATATATATATATATAGAAGTAAAAAAAAAAGAGAGAGAGAGAGACAGGAAAAGAAAATATACGTATAAAGAAAATGTACGTACGTATTTAAATTGTTGATTGTTAAAAATAACAATATGTCGTCTTTAGAAGAATCGAAAGACACGTAAGAAAATATTGATGAATTATTTCTATGACACATCGTTAGTCATTGTATGTATACATGTATGTGTATATTTATATCTTCTAAAGGTCTAGGATTGTTTTCAAAAGACGCAACACACAGTCTTCTTAATCGACCTGTCGCGATTGGATAAGTATATACATACATACATACATACATTCGTTAGAGTAAAACACGTGCTCATAGTAGTTTGTCAAGCTTCGTACGTCTCTTGGCTCAGCAATGTTCTCCTACAGCCTCCAGGAGGAGGGCTTGTCAAAAGACAGCTGTCTCTCGTCGTAGGAAACCTCAGGGACACAGACTCTCTCTCTCCATGGGGTCCACGTTCCAGGACCGTAATTAGAAACGACGATTCTCCCCTTCTTAGCGCGACTCGCCAACTTTTTGTCAGAATGTATTCATCTGTTTAACGTTACTTCGTGATAAATTAAATGAGACATTATTATTATTATTATTGTCTGTCGTCGTAATGTTTGTACGCTTAGTAGTAAAATATTTCACTAATCAAACGACATTTATATATTTTTTCTTTCAATATGAGCAAATCGTAAAATATATCATAAAACAATTAATGCCAATTGCAATCCATAAGATAATTCCAATCAGGAATCAATCGATCGATCAAAGTCGTATCTTTCATTCAACATAGGACTTAATATCTTGAGATCGTAAAATCATTGATATCTTCCTATCGCATTAATCGTTTACATAATGAACCACGAAACCGCGAGTCGAGAGGCACGATCGATTCTATAAAGCGCGGTTATGGTTATTATAGTACACGCAGCTTTGGTACTAAATAATAATCTTCCAAAATAACCGCTCCGATAACCATAGTTTACGATATTCATTAATTGACAATCGCATCTGTTAATGATACTACCGATGTTTTCCAGATTGCGATATAAATGGAAAAGGATCTCAACGATTTTATCGATAATCACGATCACGCTTGATCCGATCTACATAGAAAAATATTTATTCCGTCTCTACGCATGCGTCTTTTTCGATGAAATTTATAAAGAACTCGTCGGGAGAAGTTCGTTAGGATGGAAAAGGAAAAATCTCATTTCCTTGTTCCACCCATTATCCTCCGCTTCGTTTATTAATCGTAACGTAAACTTGTACTCTTCGAAAATCGTCAAGAAGTTTAGAACGAGAAATAATTTATATCTCTCCCTCTCCCTCCCTCCCTCCCTCTCTCTCTTTCTCTCTCTCTTTCACTTGAGAAAGCAGGACGAAGCTCTTAAGAAGAAGTACGTCGTTGCGCCAACGTAAGAAGACCGTAATTATTTAGCTCGTAACGTTCGCTCTTATGAATTATGAGATTGTTTATAAAGAGGATAAGGATAAAAAGGGAAAAGAAAGAGAGAGAAAGAGAGAAAAAAGAAAAAGAAGAAAAAAAGATGGGTCGTGGGCGATTTTAACGACGATTAAACGTATTCCTTTCTTTTTCTTTCTTTTTTAATTTCTATTCTATCTCTCTTTCTCCATTGTTACAGTGCCATGCGCGTCCTGCTGTCGAAATTACCGAGGCCGTGGATCGTCGACGAGAAAAAGGACGATGGATACACGGCTCTTCATCTGGCAGCTCTGAACAATCACGTCGAAGTTGCCGAACAATTGGCACGCGCTGGAAAAGCCGATCTGGATTTGCAAAATGTGAATTTGCAGACCGCTCTACATCTCGCCGTTGAACGACAGCATACGCAAATCGTTCGAGTACGTATAAGAGGATAATAATTCTAATAATTCTCTAATAGAAAATAAATGAATAATCGTTAGATACCCGTAGAAATTATTTATTAATAAATTTATAAATTCATATACGTATAACGTTATCCGATAATTCCGATTATCGTTTCATTCTATGAATATTTTTCTTTGAATATCCTGTTTTTTTTTTTTTCAGGCGCGAGCACGTTTACGATAATAAATAATTACTTTGCCAGAAATGAAATGATTTTTAGCGTTGAATTTCAACGATGATCGTTCTTACAGTTATTGGTAAGAGAAGGTGCGAATTTGAACGTGGCCGATAAGGACGGTGACACGCCCCTTCACGAAGCTCTGAGGCATCACACTTTGTCGCAGCTGCGACAGCTGCAGGACGTGCAAGACGTCGGCCGTCTTCTAATGGGTCTTGGTGCTCAGGGTCAGGACAAGAAAAGTAGTTCCTTCATCGCTTGCTTCCTGGCAGCTCATGGTGCCGATCTAGAATTGAAGAATAAAAAGGGCCAAACACCCTTGGATCTATGTCCCGATCCAAATCTTTGTAAAACTTTGACAACGTGTCACAAAGACAAGGAATCGTCAGTATCGTTTATCGCACTTTTTTTATTTATCTTTTATTTCATCTTTTTTCTTTTTTCTTTTTTTTTTTTTTTTTTTTTTTTTTGAAATACCAAAAATCAATAGAACGATATAGAACATAGGTAATGAGTAATTTGTTAAAGAAAAATTTCTTCTTCTGACTTTTTTTAACGATCCTTTATCCTTAGGCACGACATCGAAACCGCAGCACCATCGGCAGCAATCGACGAATGTCTGGTTTGCACCGATGGAAAACGCGAAATGCTTTTCAGTCCTTGCGGACATGTCGCCTGTTGCAACGTCTGTGCACCAAGAGTGAAAAAATGTCTGATCTGTAGAGAAAATATTCTTTCGAAATTGAAGGTAAACGATATAAGTTCGAGATCTTAATATTGGGATTACATCGAGATATCTTTGTAACGATGACGTTATAATTGTCAACAGATCGAGGAATGCGTTGTTTGCTCCGATCGCAAGGCCAATATCCTGTTCCGTCCGTGCGGTCACATGTGCGCCTGCGAGAGTTGTGCTGCCTTGATGAAAAAATGTGTTCAATGTAGAACACAAATTCAACATATGGTACCGCTCTCAATTTGCTGCGGTGGAGGAGGTGATGTCACTTACGTTAAGGGGTGCAATGCCTCAGGTACAAAGATTGCTTTGGCCAGAGCGTCCTTGCAACCATTATTTCCCTTATTAATTAAATTCATTTTATTAAATCGTTAACATTATCAATTCGAAACATACGTAATTTAACTGTACGTTTGTACAAGTATTGTAAAAGACAAGAAAAACAAAAAAGAATTTGATTTATGTCCCTGGTAACAAACGTGAAGAAAATCGAGGAAACGTGTTAGGATCGTCAAACGAATTGGTTTTATATTTGAAGGAACTATATCCGAGGTAAAAGCTGATGTAGAAGAAGAACCAGTGCCAATACCGACCGCCAATACCAATACTAATACCAGTGGAGGGGAGGCTCTTTTGATGAACAATGGAAGTCGAGACACGTCTCACAGCGATATTCAGAAGCTTCAACAGCAATTGCAAGATATCAAAGAGCAAGTCCGTTTCTCTTTAATATTTTCCTTGCCGTTCATTATCCTTCTGATAGGATAATCGAGAAAAGATATAACATGTAAGTGGGGATTTTGATAATTTTTCTTTTTAATTTCTTTTTCTTTTTTCTTTTCAGACAATGTGTCCCGTTTGTTTGGATCGTTTAAAAAATATGATCTTCCTCTGTGGACATGGCACTTGCCAAATGTGTGGCGATCGTATGTCGGAGTGTCCAATATGTCGCAAAGCCGTAGACAAACGTATTTTGCTCTATTGAAGAGACTGACCGTTAGTTCGAATTAGACTATCGGAATAATAATTATCTAATAACGTAGTAATTCCTTATTGCGCATCATAATAACGCCTAGGATCATAACGATCGCGAACTTTCCCATTCCCGTCATCGCGATGGTCCTATTAATTGCATGTTCATTATTGAGAAGTATGTATACACGATCGTAAAATTTACATTACAGCGTACGTCGTATAAGACTTTAGCAAAGAACAGTAAATAATAAAAAGTATAAATGTTTATTATTACGAAACAACGCATAACTTTCGACTAAGTACGCATAACTTTCGAGTCTTATAAAAATGTTTATTCGCTTTTCAAATGATGCCATGAATATTAGTAGGATCGAATGTTTACGTAGTAGCCAATTTGGCAATAGATTTAATAGAGTGATAATAGTGGTTTTGAGAATTAATTATAGATCGATTAATATTAATTATTCGAAAGAATAACTAACAAGAAATAGATTTTTATTGATTAATGAAAATCAGAAATAACTTTACTTTTAGTTTATATATATATATATATATATATATATATATATGTATGTATGTATGTATATATATGTATATATATATATATATATATATAAAATAATTAGCATTATTAATAAACATTATTAAAAACTTTTAATTAACATGATTTTTAATGGAGAATACATAAATGATTATGTAGGAATAGGTCACCATGTTTCAATTAAGAAGGCTATAATCATCACGTTGTTATTATTCATATGTATGTAGTATTTGTTGTTGATACAAGAGAACTATATACTTAAATACGAGTACTTCTTATATTACTTAATACTTCCGTATATTAGTAATACGTACGACAACTGCCTTGTTTACATTTTTCATGTTTAATTGTTAGCAATAATCATTTATAGATTGAACGTTTGAAAAGCAGAAATGATCTTTCTATATCTTACCTGTTAAATGAGAATAAATGCTTAGTATGTATGTTCCTAATACACATCACTAATTTGATAAATATACTTTTATGTAGAAAACAATTGAGAAGCTATTATATAAAAAAAATATTTCTTGGTAGATATATTTTATTGCAATTGCGCATAAAATACTCTTCATCGTCGGTTTATGTCTTTTATATATATATTTATGAATATATATATATATATATATATATATATATATATATATGTATATATATATTATACACACATACACAAATTTATGAATATGCATGCATTAAGTTACAAATATTGTTATTATCTTAAAAAGAATTTCTTTGTCAAAATAATAACAATTCTTGTTTATTATAGTAAATTTTACTATTATATTTAAATAGAACTTTATAATTACATAATATGAAATTATGTTAATCAATTGCATTAATAATATAATCAATATTTAGATGAAACTTGTAGAATATCAGAATCATATATAACAATATTATTGTCAGAAATGTGATAGTAATTGTCAATGACGAAGAGTCTTCTTCTTGACAAAGCTTGTTCTACCGAAACTTGTAAACATTATCATTATTTTCAATATATTTTAATATGTGTTTAGTTTATTATATATATATGGAATTATATAGCGTGATACAACTCCAATATTATGATATTTTAGCAAGGTAATTTCATAAAGTAAAAAATTAAAATATCAAGGAACAGAATGATATGATAATAATGAGAGAATTTATGAATAATTTATTCGCTCTTCCATTTTTTTTCTTTCTTTCTTATAATCTGTTTATACGTCCTTAAAATAATGATTATGGCGCAAAAATATTATGAAACTTCATAATCTCTAGCAAAAATATAAATTGCTGTCAACTCAATTATAAACAATAAATTGCCTTTCTGTAATACAATATAATTCCAAAAAAGAGCCTCATGATAGCACACAATTATTATTATTATTATTATTATTATTATTATTATTATTATTATTATTATTATTATTATTATTATTATTATTACTACTACTATTATTATTTTATTATTATTATTATTATTATTATTATATTATTTTATATATATATACACATATATATATATATAGATCACGTTAACATATATTGTACTATTATAAAATACAAAATTGCCAAATAAATGCCTTTTGAAGAATATTCAACGTAATATACCAAAAAATATATAAACTAAATGAAAATTTTCTTTAATTAGATTTCTTTTTTTTTTTTTAGCAACAAATGACTAAAATATAATAATTAGGATAAAAACAATCTTCAATATAAAGTATTATGAAAAATTATTTATTTTCATCAAGGGTAGGAGAATGATTTTACATAGATGAAGCCATTAGTTACGTCAACTGAATGTACAAAATTTGTTATTAGATAAATAGTCTCTAAAGGACGCGCGACAAAGAAAGTATTAATATGTATATCGCATTAATATGCTCCTCCAAAAAACATGTTTTCCAGTCTGTCACGTAGCATCTTTGAGCACATACGATCTTTTGATCTCTGTGAAATACTACAAAATGACAACTTGTATAAAATCCTTCTATGTATCGGTTTAATCCATCTACGATAATAACGGCACTTAATAAATTAGACCGAACACAGAGAGAAGAACTATTGTCAAAAAAACAGTATTACAAATTCGCAGTATATATATATATATATTTATTTATTTATTTATATATATATTATGCATGATATTAGAGAGATTCATTAAAGATGCCTCTCTTAGAGAGATTCAAACAGATGCCTGTTTTTATCAGGAAAAAATAATATGCATCCAGTTGGCAGTAAAAAGAAAAAAATCGACTTGTTCATCTAAATGAATTACTAAATAATTTACTAAAAAGAAGAAACATTGTAGGGCATGTGCGTAAACGTAATTCACAAAATTTGCTATTATATTAAATATTTTCTTATATTATTTACCTCAAGATCATCTCCCTTTCACGTGTTTCGAATTATTCTTCATATTTGATAGCATGAAACAATTAAGGCTGCTTTAATGTTACACAACTTCGAGAATTTTTCTTCAATCGATAACTATCCAGCATAACTATCGATTGCTGTTTTTCATTATTATATTTTGCGACCCATCCTACATTGAAATTTTGCGTTAGTATTATTAATAGAAATAACTTAGAAAAAAAAAAAAAATATAAGACACGATGTAATCGATGCATAGTAATATTTGCATATTACAATATATTAATTACGAAGGATGACCAATATATTTTTTTACGGCAAGGTTGTTAATAATTTTCTTTTTATCATAAGCTTTAGAATGATAAAAACCAACTACGCTTAAGCTAAAACGTAGCACTTTGTGCTACCTGTTCATTATATGAAATAGAAGGCAACTATATTATTTTAATCATAATTATTCATCTTGATATACATGATTAAATTGTAAGAATATATCTTCAAGCTGCCTAATTAGAAATTTTAATCTAATCTTCCTAAAAGTATGAAATAATTAAAAGTCAAATAGGTCTCGTCGATTATTATGCAATAGATGCAATCTTAAACATAAATAGAAGAAATAAATAAAATAGTACCGAATGTCACGGTATATACATATACACAGAGTTAGGTACTTAATACAAAATACTTCAGTATCTTCATTGTTGGCAAGACGTGAAGATGTTTCAAGTACCCTATCCGACAGACGATAAGTTAAGCATTATTCGTGTACACTTTGACCTTTTAGTTATGATAAAATTAATATATTGCAGATTCCTATATTTTTTTTTCGGTAGATGGATCGCAAAAAAATAAAAAAAAAATATATATTTATTCTTTTAACATTCAGATGATGAATTTAAATTCGGTGGAGACATTTTCTTGGTTTGTGTAAGACGATCTAACTCCGCTGCCGCGTCATTGCACATTGTTGCTTTATCTACAGGTGTACTATCTAAAATATATAACCATGTTTCATTAGTACATTATGTCAAATAATAACATATAATTGTAACTAACTACGCACCAAGCTTAACAGGACTCGCACCTATACTTCCTGGTGATCCTGGCACACCCGGTGGTGTAGCAGTCTTTTTATAAAGAAGAGAGTTGAAGAAATTAGCTAATACACCCTCTCCGGCGGCAGCAGTACCAGTACCTTTGGAATCCAATTTCTTGTTCGGTGATGCAACCTATTCATGAGAAATTTAGTGCCTGTACTTAAAGAAACTATGTGTGATCTTTTGCTCATGAATAACAGATTATACCACATGGATTAGAACATGCTTTTGAACGTTAACTGCAATAAGCTCATGATGATCCTATTTCATGTTGCTGAGATGCAAACAGCAAGGATTCTTGAACATTAAATAATACAAACATAAAAGAACATCGGTGTGTATGTGTGTGTGAATCGATAAAAAATATGATATGTACTATAAATTTATATATGAGACACTGTTAGTCCTTATCTATCAAATGACATAAGCAATATTTAATGACAAGAATTTTAAATCTCTTTACAATGAATACAAATATAAACATAGAAATATTAGGTAAAGTACATGGATTTAATGGAGGAAAGCATAAATTGTAAAAAAAAAGAAGGGTTGCACATATAAAACTGGACAAGGTAACTTCATGAAAAAGCATTATGTAATGATAATGCTAAACACAAACACATTGGATTTTCTTAATACTTTCACAATCGTATTAGACCAATAATAAGTGTAATAAATTTTTGTTAAGCACGACGAAAAGGTATTTAAAACAAAAAATTAATCACTGTTTTTCACTTGATGAACAAGAATACATAGATAAGAACAAAAATCGATCCACCATATTATTTAAAAAATTGTGGCAATAACATTACCACTATATGTAACTTCAGGGTCTTTAGTTAATGATATGCAAAACGAGGAGCATGCTCTAATTATAAATGGTACAACCTGTATAACTGGTCCGAGGCTTGCCTGGTTCCGTGTTGTAGGTGAACGTGTTGGATCTTTCAATCCTGATGATGTAGCTTGCTGTCTTGCTAAAAATGCTTGTTCATCTTCCGCTTGAACTTCTACTTCTCTTGCTACACACTATAATTATATTTATCGATTTTATAGATTCCCATGGTTGATCATATCTTAATAATAATAATAATAATAATAATAATATAATTAAATAGAAAATATACGCAAAAATTCACCTTTCTATTCGTTGCAGGTTGTGTAATAATATCGCGATAATAATCATTCGGTTTCATCGATTGTAAATTTTCATGAAGGATGCTGATCTTTTTCATATTATCCCAACCAGCAGGACTACGATATTTCAAAAATATATGTAACACTACAAAAATTGTTTTTTCAGATAAATATAGATACTTACATAAGAACTGCATCCTTTTCAACCACTAAAGCAGGTGTTCTGAAAGGTAATGAATAAATTCTATGTGTAAGGTATTTATACAATAGATCACAATTTTTATCTTCTTTTACTGATGTATAGAAAAGACCTGCACCATATTGCAAACAGAATCGCCTGATCCATTGTTGCATAAAATCAAAATCTTCATCTCTGAAAAGAGAAAATAGTATCATAACGAAATATTATATTTGTCTACAGAAAAAAAATCTCTTAAATATATTTTTATAACTTAAATTTACTCTTACTTATAATCGTGTTCCTTTTCAAGAGTAGACATATAATCAGTTTTAGTTATAACCACAACAATGTCTAGGCCTAGATTGGTCGTAAGTACACCTTCTGGTAAAGGTAAATTATCAGTTGTTTCATCATCAAGATTACGACTAGTACGTCTCAAAGGACTTCCTGGGTCTAGTTCATCACCAGGTTCGGTATATTCTTGCCATTTTTTAATGTCTGATTAAACAAATCCGTTCATAAATCTACATATTGCCCAAATATTCTGTATACTCGGATTGATACAATATTATATATAATGAAAAACAACAATTACATTAATGGTAATGATCACTTACTTTGTTGCCTACATCGTTGCCTAGAGTCATTATCTATAGATAATTTATCTACATGATCGCCTAACAAAGCGGCCCATGCCTGTAGTTGATCGAGTATCGCCCACGGTGTGGTCATCGCGGCTACTAACATAACAAGCGTATGTGGAAACCTTTCAGCGTTTAGTGCAAATCTTAGCAAATTAGCATGACCTGGATCACCATCCAAGACCCACACAGATAATCTCGTTTGATCTGAAAAAAAAAAAAAAGAAAAAGAAAAGAACAACTTATCTTAGAAATAATGACTTTACAAAAAAATATAAATATCGTAAACCTACCATCTCTATAATCATCTCTTACATCGATATATGCAAATTCTAATCCCGAGCCCTTTTTTGGATCTTCCACTCCTTGTAATTTCGCGATAAGAGTTGTTTTTCCACTTTCGTTATCACCTAAAAATAAATTACAAAATTTTCAACACACGTAAGAGTAAACTTATGACGTCATAATTACTTCTGGCTCTTGTGATGACACATAAAGAAGGCCAAATACTCGTGCAAATAAACTTCATGTTCTTTCTCACTCTTATACAGACACTTAGTATGCATTCTTATCACACTTAACATGCACGACGCGTCGGCGTCAAACGTTACGTTTAAATATAATCAGCAAATTACAATTTACCTAAGACAAGGACATTCTTGTTCGATGGCAGTTTGTTATTCCCGCTATTCTGTACTTCTGCTAGAATAGAGGACCTGTAAAATATATTAATGGAAAACAGTTATTCCGAAACGGTTACTCCTCACTGAAACTTTTTATGCTACGAACATGTGTAAAATATTTCGAGCATATGTACAAAAAAAAAAAAAATTATTAAAACTAACGATGTAATAAATACATTAGAAATATTTCTCTATGCTTAATCATTGAACGTACCACAAATTGTCTTTATTTTCTGGATCTTCTTTCTTTTTCGATTGAAATC
This sequence comes from Vespula pensylvanica, assembly GCF_014466175.1. Classification (NCBI taxonomy): domain Eukaryota; kingdom Metazoa; phylum Arthropoda; class Insecta; order Hymenoptera; family Vespidae; genus Vespula; species Vespula pensylvanica. Next base: position 7,880,908 of record NC_057688.1, read on the forward strand.
CATTACTTTGTGCCATCGTATCAATCATCGTTGCTGCCATTATCCATTTGACAGAAACGAAATGCACTATCGATTGTGCGCAGAAAGCGGGTGCGGTTCGCGACTAACTTTATTTCTTACCGATCGTCGCTTTTTCATATGAATACAACGAATGCGAAAATTATTCTAATAGAACATTCATCGTCTAATCCATTATGAACAAAAACTATTTTACTTCTCCATAAATATATGTATATGAATATGTGAGTAATCAACTTAATATATTATTCTCTATCGTTTCTCTCTACATTATCGGCAGTTCTGATATTAGTTTATCTCATTTCAGAAAATAAATTATAGAGGGCATTCGATTGCAACCTAAAAATCAATCTTACTTAGAACATGTAGCATCTTATCAAATTTATAAACTTTGTTTATAACGATCGTGATAAAATTGTAGGACGTTTTAAACCTTGAATTGTTACAATGTTAATCTCAAGAGGTGTAAATCTGTTAAAACACACGTCGAAACATGTGAAAAGAAAAAGTTCTGTAATGAATAACCAACCTGTTCGATTCTCATCACATGGAGAGTAAGTACCGTTGAGTTACATAATATTTTATTAAGGTTATGTTAATTTTTGATTTGTGATTGATAAAAGTAAGGCTGTTCATCACCCCTGATTTTATAATGGTTTACGTAAACAATGAGAATAGGCATCATTTTTCACTGATGTTGATAAATATGGTCTCATTTTAAAAACGAAAATTTTATCTAGGACCACGCTTTTTCAAATTTTTGAATAATCTTTATTTTCCTTAAAAAAAAAAAAAATATGTGTTAAAAATGGCATTTTTTCGAGAATGGTTTATACATAAGTACATAGCTCTTCCAAAAATTCGAAAAATGAATTTTTGGAATGAGACCTTGTTCATTAAAATTAGTCAAGAATTACGTCTATTCTCATTGTTGGCATAAATACTATTGTCGACATTTTTTGCAAAGAAATTTTGCACCGTGGCGCCTCTAAAAATTTGTGGCAAAAAAGAAGAAGCTCGTACCCCCACTACCGATTTTCATATCACACTTAAATAGTGTTTCTGTATAGTGATAGTCTAGAAATCTAAAAATTGTATGAACAATGTGTAGCACATTGCAAGCATCTAAATTCATAATTCAAAAATCGTAGGTTCGAAGCTAAAATAATATTAATTTATTCTTTTTTCCTTATTTAACAGTTTAGTAATGTGTTACTATCCAATCTCATGTTTATTTCTTACATCGATGATCAACGTGAGTTTCGCGGTAATCTGTGCTAGATAGGACATAGCAGCGGTATGATTTAATTTAATGAGAAATGCATATAAAAAATATACATTTGTCGATTATTTTTGCCAAAACATCTTGTTTTTTATTGCAAACTTATATACTAGTAATTATATATGTCAATTATATTTATTATTTTTCATGCATTTATCGTGAAATAAATGCATACCGATATCGTATCTATCGCGCGAAACTTTGCAAGACGGACATTACCAAAAAAATATTAAGGTATAAGAACTATGCGAGTTCATATGCTACTAATCTTCTTATTTTAATCTGCACAAAACCGATTGTTATGTCGTGTGAGGGGTAATATCGATACAATAGACGGGGGGAATAGTAGTGGGAACAGTATTCCCCTCTTGCGCTTGTAGTTCATATTTTGTTCATACATATCGCTGAAGTCACACACGCTTCAAACGAAAGGTGATAAACAACCTTAAAGTTTTATGATTATTCCATCAGTCATATTCAAAATGAAAAAGATATCTATTTATCTATAATTCAGTAATCTTTAATACAATTATTATACGTATGTATAACAATTATATAATACGTACTTTTTTGTAAGTTCTTTCTGCATATATCACTTTGTCATTTAAATGTCTCTTCTCGAATTTTAGATGGTCTTATAGAGAAATAAAACATGAACCAAATAAGTATTTTACATTAACAGCTGAGATTTTTGGTGGAATTGCATGGTGGTGGTTTTTATATAGAATGTGGCACGATTATCATCATCTGATTGTAAGTAATATAATATATTTTATAACTTTTAATAGTTATTAAAAATTAAATTAATGTGTCTAAATGATATCTGACATATCATTAAAAAAATTATATTTTTTATTTGTTATTTCAATGTTATATGTTTAGGGACATTTTGAATATCCAGATCCATCAAAATGGACAGATGAAGAATTAGGAATACCAACTGATGATTATGATTGATTGATTGATCAATCATATGTTTCTGTAGATAATTTATGAGTTTCCTACTCTGGTAACAAATTTTTTGAGTAACAAGGTAAACCTTCGTCTAGCATTTTAAAATAGTAGGTATACTACTATAAAAATAAAGTGAAACTATCTGTAGTACAATTGTATAATATATTAATAAACTTGTACTACTTATAAAAGTTGCTATTATGAGCACTTTATTCAATAATATTTGTACACAAATCATATAAATCTAATTGTTATTAGATTGTATCTAATTAAAAGTAGACACAAAAATAGTAATAAAAAAAAAGTACATTTCTTTCAATTGTTGTATTTTACATACATGTATGTATACAACATTATTTAATTACATGTTGGCAGCTTAATAGAAACTGTTTTATTTTCAAGATATTCTTTTAAACCTTCTTCTCCCCTAAAATATATATTGTAATTATAATTTCTTATTTTAAAGATTTTAGTTTATTGATAACTTACAATTCACGCCCTATTCCTGATTTCTTATATCCGCCGAATGGTGTTTGTGGTGTTATAGCATCATAATGATTCACCCTAAATTAGGATACCATTTTATACACTATTCATTATGTTTCTTCATGCATATAGTAATTATGAATTACTTTGTGCATGGACATAATAATATAATAATATATAGAAAATAGTAATATTGTGATCAAAAAAATTATTATTTTCTTACCAAACACTTCCAGCTTCCACTGCATTTGCAAATGTTATTGCTTTATCAATATTATTAGTTAATACACCAGCAGCAAGACCATACATGGTTTTATTAGCACGTTCAATAACTTCTTCCATAGTATCAAACTTCAAAATACATTGTACTGGACCAAAAATTTCTTCACTAGCAATTTTCATTTTATCCGTTACATGAGAAAAAACGGTTGGCTTTTTAACATAATTAGAATTTTAGATTTCAGAAAATTGAAACATAAACGGCAGAATATATAATAATTTTATAAAATAAAATATCAATACCTTTATAAAAAAGCCAACATTACCATAACGTTCACCACCTGTTTCCAACACAGCTCCTTCCTCTTTCCCAGAATTTATAAAATACAAAACTTTATTAAACATCTCTTCATCAATTTGTGGTCCCTGATTTGTTTCAGGATTAAAGGGATCTCCGACCTTTATTTCAAGCGCTAAATGTTTTGCATGTTGTACAAATTCATCGTATATTTTTGAGTGTACAAACGTACGTGATCCTGCACAACAACTCTGGCCATGATTTGCAAATATAGCAGTATGGGCTATCGCAGCAGCTTTCTTAACTAAAATACTTTTATTTAATCTTCTTGTGCTTTCTATGAATTTAATTCATAAGATTTATATATGTATATATATATACTTGCCATCAAAGTCATCAAAGATAACAAGTGGACTTTTACCACCTAATTCAAGACTAACTCGTTTGAGATTACTTTTGGCAACTGCTTCCATAATAAGATGTCCAACCTAAAAAGAACGAAACGATATTTGATTGGAAAATTAAAGGATATTGTACGATACGATAAAAATACGATAATTACTTCAACTGATCCTGTGAAAGTAATTTTCTGAATATCTGGATGTTTAGCTATAGCAGCTCCTGCTGTTGGTCCATATCCTGTAATAACATTGACAACACCAGGTGGAAATCCTGCCTCTTTGATCAATGCTGCTGCATACAAAGCACTTAATGGAGTTTGTTCCGCTGGTTTCAGAACAATAGTACAACCTGCTGCTAAAGCCATAGCCCATTTCCATGCTAACATCATAAATGGATAATTCCATGGGATGATTTGTCCAACAACTCCTACTGGTTCCTTACGTGTAAATACAAAACTAGAACCATCTAATAAAAAATAATAGTATCAGGAAATCATAATTTTTCTTTAACATATATACAAATATAATATAATCTTTATAATATTATTGAATATCTAATATAGTATTATTAAATATACCTGCAGGAATAGTTTGACCATTTATTTTATCACACCATCCAGCGTAATAACGAAACACATCTATGCTAAATTTTATATCAGAAATAGCATCACCATATGTTTTTCCATTGTCAATACTTTCAAGACTAGCTATATAATTTAAGTCTCGCTCTACAAGATCCGCAAACTGAACACAGATACACAATATATATTTATGAAGAATATAATATAATTATATATAGATCTATAACTAATATATTGAAAATATACAAATAATAATACCTTGTTTATAAGTGTCCCTCTGAATGATGCATCCATTGTTCTCCATTCTGAACATCTTGAAAATGCTTTTTTTGCAGCTGCTACAGCTTTATTGACATCAGCCTAATGACAAAGATACATTAAAAATATTTATCTTCTCATCCTAAATTTTTATATATATATATATATATATATATATATATATATATATATATATATATATATAAAGAAGAAAATATTTCGACAATACCTCGTCACCTTCAGAAATTTGAGCAATTATTTCTTCATTAGCAGGATTTATGGCCGAAAATTTTTTCCCACTTTCAGCATCCACGAATTCATTATTAATGAATAACTATTAATTTTAACGGTTATAATAATTTTATATGATTATTCTTAAGTTCTATCACTTAATTTAAAAATTTATTTACCTGAGTATATTTAACAATGACTTTCGAAATGGACATGGTTGTTAATTTTGTATTTTTAATTTATTCTGATGTTTCATTTGTCGAATGCTCTTGTAGATTACAGCAAGTAGACAAACAATTTTGCTTATATAACATAAAAAGCGAATATCATCTAGAGATAATGCGGATATATGCATCAATGATACAGTAAAATGTGACTTGCGTATTTATAAAATTATGAAGGAATAACAAGAAAACATTTTATAATGATTCTTTCTTTGTATATTTAAATATTTACATATGTCAATTATTAGTGTATGTAAAAAAAAAAAACTAAAAGAAAAAATATATCATTTCAATTACGAAGGCATTTGATAGGTCAATAATAACATAACCTTAGAAACAGAAGAAAAATAAGATTTTACACGTTACATTTTTCGATTATTATATCATTTTTAGATAATATATACACAAATATCAATTAAAAAATAATATTTCATTACTCTTTGTCCTTGTAATAAATAAATAAATAAAATTAAAAAATGTTAAATGTCGAAGAGAAAAATGCATGCGGTGATTTCCAAGTTGATCAACGCGTTGTAGATGAGGTATAATTAATTAATAATTATAGAATATTTTAATTGCACTCATGCGAGATCATAGAACAGGACAATATCATGAAAAAAAATTTGTCAACAACGGTAATCCTTCGTGACTGATTACTGATTAATACAAATTACTGTTATATTTTAATATTTAATACTATTCACATGGAATTTTTTTTTTTTTTTTTTTTTTTAGAATATAGAAAAAAAAAGAAAAAATATATATTTTATCATTTATAGAATAGGTTTCCTTGCACGACTGAAGAAGTTGAAAAGAAGCCAGATGAAGAAATAAGTCCAATGTATTTACCTCAACCAGGGGATGAACTTCCAGTACAAGATGAAGGACCAATGGATGCAACTACCCCATGGGCAACAGGTCGAGTTACATATACTCCACAAGGTGGTATAACAGGTCTACGACCTGTTGCCGATCGTTATTCTATAACTCGATTTGGTCCGAGCGAATGGAGAGCACACAATCTTACATTTTTTCAGCAATCGGACGAAAATATACAAAAAGCTCAGTACGTCGTGAATGATTAAATAATCGACTTCTTTTCTGCTAATTAACATATCATTGATCTTTGCTGTTATACAAAAGTAATGCATTTCACACACCAGCTGTATTCATGATTGAATTAAAATCGTTATGAAAATATTAAAAATTCCAAAAAATTAATAATATAAAAATTAAGAAAATTACACTATTAAAAAAAAAGTAGTAATAAAAAAAAATTTTATTAACGGCTTATACAATTTTATGCTTTTTAATTGTTTGCATTTCAGCCGATTGTATAATATAACATATTAGATCAATTTCAAATAATTCTTATATCTTATAATATTTATAGTTCATAAATATTGCATATTTGAGTGTATTGGTATATAAGATTATACTTCATATCATGAATGTGCTGTATATGTGTTTGCGATAGATCATCACTTATTTAAACTGTACGAACATTTGTCAAAATGATAAAAATATTTATTTTAATGACTCCAAAATAAAAAGATAAAAAGTAATGAAAAGATAAAAAGTAATAAAAAGAAAAAACTTGATGAGAAATAATAATGAAAAACATTTATTTTAGACACGCTACTTTTGCCGCAAAACAATGTATCGAAAGAGTATACAGAGAGGCTGATAAAGTGCAATTAGAAACAACGGATCATTTAAGGACACGAGCGAATGTTGTCCATCGATGGAAATTAGAATTAGATAACGCACTTCAAAGTATTACCGAAGAAATAATATTATTAGAAGGGGAAAGACGTAGAGTAAAACAATCTCTTTCGGTTATAACTATTCCCGAATCTATAGCCGGTGAATTTTTACAATTACGTGCTACTCGTCTCGAATCGGATCTCGTTAAAGATAATGTTGAAAAAGAGCTTACAAAGGTTATTAACTAAAATATATCTTTTTTCTGTTTTTTTTTATTTTTCTTTTTCCTTTTCTACTTTTCTTTCTTTTTTTTTTTTTCTTTTATAATGAACTACCACACACAATACGATTGCATATATTAAAATTGCTTGAAATTAGATCTTAAAAAATATTTATCTAATAGATCCATTTTATTCGAAATGATCTTAGTTGTAAAATGTGTGTGTGTGTGTGTGTGTGTGTGTGCGAGCGCGCGCGTGCGCGCGCGCGTGTGTGTGTACATATATAAGATACACAATTCAGAATATAATAATTAACATTTGTTTAACTTAGAATTTAACACAATCGAATTACATTTCCAATTTTGTTTTTTCTTTTTTCTTTTTTTTTTATTTCAATGATTTTTTTATATATAATTCAAAGATCAGTCTTTCTGTGATAACGGTATTAACGCTTGTACTTTTGATTATCATCAATTAAGATTAATATTAAAATTAAAAATATAGAACACAAAATGATTTTGATCGCCGTTATTCATTCTATTATATTATATTTTTCAATGATTTTCTCTTTTGTTATATACAGGAGGTAGCACTTTGCTCGGAAATACGTGATTTGCTTAACAGAACTCGTGAACAAATAGAAATGCAATTAATCGAGTTGAAGGCAGCTAAAGCGCGAATGGAAAATGATTGGACTGATAAAATCGATGCTTATAAAATTGATACCAATTGTTTTAAATTAAATAATGAATCACCTCTCATATTGTGGAAGCCCGGTGCTACAAGATTTCCGGCCGAGTAAGTTATCAGGAGAATATATAATTTAATGATATATCCATCATTTATACATTCCGAATATCATATTCAGACAATCAACACCTGCGAGTTACGAACATTTTACACGAGAAGCATTATCCGCCGGTGAAACTGTGAGACAAAGATCAATGACTCTTCGATCGACCTTAGATAATATTTATAAAAAATCGCTAAAAGATCTTCGCGATCAGGCGAGTCGAGTGGATATCGCGTTATCTGAACAAATCAATCTAACAGAAGGAATATGTCAGCAATTAGAAAAAGAATTGCAAAGGGTAATGATTGTAATATTTCATATACGTAATTATTAATTACTATAGGAAGAAAATTGTTTTAGTGTTTACAGGAACTCGCGAATACAGAAAATTTAATCGAAGAACTTCGAGGATCCACAAAAGGTTTGGATAATGCAATGAAATTGGCACAAACACGTTTATCGGAACGTCTGTTACGACGTAACGTTGAAAGTTGCCGCGATGTTCCACAATTCGCGTAAGTTATATCGGGAAGATAATCTATTTTATTTCTCTTATTAAAAATAATTAAGTTGTAAATTGCGAAAGAGTACAGATTTTTTTACTTTCTTTCGAAAGACTCGTAGATGAAGTTAAATCTCTGGGAGAACGGGTTACTGCCACTTTAGGCGAACTAAAAGGTGCCGAAGATACCCAGGCTGGCTTAATCAAAGCTAGAGGTGATTTAGAACGAGAAATATTAGTTAAACGAAAAACTTTGTATATAGACAAACAACGTGGACAATTACTTCGTTCGTTCTATCCTTCAGCCGCAGCACTCTCAGGATTTTAAATGATCTATGCAGACGTATATGATATAATTGGCGTATTAGTAAGTCAAAAACCCGTTATTTAAAATTAAAATAATTTACATTATAATCATTATTAAAATTACGATAGTGATAATTACAGAATAGATCATAACAAATATCCTGTGTGTGTCTATATTGCTTAGAATGTAAAAGTACATTTATAAAATATACAAATCACTAAGCTTTGATCATATATCTTCATAATACATATTTCTTAGAGATATTTCCTACGATGTTTATGACGATATTAATAACGAAATATATGATTATAGTTCATCGTGAGATTGTAAATGATTCATGACGAATCCATATAGATCATCGAGACTACGGAGTCCATTATACTCTGAAATTTTATGACCATTTCGATATAAGTACAATGTCGGGAAACCATCTACTTCTTGTTCATAACACAACTGTCTGCTGCTATTGAGTGTACAATCCACTTTAGCTATATGCACATTTTCATTAGCAAAAAATTTTCTACCAAGCTCTTCCCAAATTGGTGCAAGACGTTTACAATGTCCGCACCAAGGTGCAAAAAATTTCACAAATGAAATACCTTTTTCAACAGTATGTTCAAAACTATCAGCTGTTAAACTCAATACAATATGCATGGTACCATCCGAACTTTCACCTTTATTTGTAGACTGTTCTGCACTTTTTTTAAGCATTGCTGACACATAAGTCTTCAAATCTTCATGAGTTCTTTGACCAGTATACTTATCCATCTAAAACACATATATATATATAAAAAAAAACTTATGACTGATTTTATTTTCTTAAGATATTATTCTTTTATATGCATGATATTGTTACCTTCTTTCCATCTTCTATCCAAAGTAAAGTTGGATATCCTTTTATTTCAAATTGTTCACATACACTTCTAAATAAAGTACAATCTACTTTAGAAATACTGACAGAATCATCATTACGAAGACTGTTAGCTAAATCTTCCCATACTGGAGCCAATTTTTGACAATGGCCGCACCAAGGTGCATAAAATTTAATAAAATGATAACCTTTCCCAACGTGCGAATAGAATGATTCTTCTGTTAACTCAGATAAACCATTCACCGGCTCTGGAGGAGAAGGTGTATCATCTACCTAATAAAATTTTTATATATATTTATAATTATAAGTCAGATACTATTATAACAAAATATATTATATGATATATATAAAGTAAGAACCAGTACCGTTGATATACTTCCTAATTGGTCATTGATAAAAAAAGTTAATGAAGGCAAATCACGTGTCCCTCTGAATTTAGTACCTTTGAATTCTCCTGCTTTGAAGAATTTAAGTCTGTAATCAACATACATAAAACTATGTATATATTAAAATTTTAAAGAAACAATAATTAAAAATTAATTTCTTCAAAATACATACGTTGGATATCCAGTAACATCGTGCTCGCTACAAAGAACATTATCAATGGTACAATCGACTTTTGCTATTTTTATATTGCTATCTCCTTCATTATATATCTCTGCTAATTGTGTCCAAGTTGGGCCTAGTCTTTGGCAATGACCACACCTAAAAAATATTTAATAAATGACACTGAGTGAATACAAATATAATATACAAATATAATAACGTTTCTTCAAAAATGCAGGATATATAAATTTGAATGAAAATTAGAAAAAAAAAAAGATATATATATATATATTCTTTGCATACCAAGGTGCATAAAACATCACGAAGCTATTCTTTTTTTTGATTTCATCCAAAAAAGTCTCTTTTGTATATTGTATTGTGTGCATATCGTCTTCATGTCCACTACTGACTTGACTCAGCATAAATAAAAGTAGGCAAATTTGTTTTTTTAAAATAAAAAAATTTACAAGATTCGCTGACATGATTAATAAATTATTTATATTTTAAAAGAGACACTGTTAAATATGGACAGCAAGATAGATTTCTTTGGGAATAATTTATAAAAAAAAAAAAAAAAAAGATTCTAAATTTCAATATAACACATCTAGTTTTGTTTTAGACCACGAATTAAACTATAATTAAACATGTACCATTAAACACTATAATATATTTCTCCGATCACTTTAAAAATTCATAATTACAAATATTATTAAAACACAAATAAATGTGAAGACAAATCTTTCCTTTATATTGTCGAAGCACTTTAATAAATGTTTAGTCAAATTTCTACGAGTGTTAGACAAAACCGATCGAAACCGCCCAATCCGCCTCCCACATGACGCGAAATTGTTATGTCGTATTCAAACTGCTATTTCACGCCCCCTTAAACGCCCTTCTCTTCTGTAATTGAATAAAAATGATACGATAAAAGTGTTCAATCATTCTTTATTATAGAATCTATTAAGCAAAGAACGAATCGTCGTTTAAAAATAATCAAACAATATCGAGAGAGTGAGAGAGAAAGAGAGGGAGAGAAAAAGTAAGAAAATTTTTATATTTTTTCTGAAATTATAAAGTTAAATCCACGTGTATGGAATTGGGTTTTAGAAATGACGTAAATTTTATATTAACCAATCAGAACAACGTATTCTCTGTTGAGAACAAAATTTAAATCTTATCAAAAATTGTTGCAATAATTATTCGATTTATTTATTATCTATAAAATAATAGAAATGTTGAGATATTTTGGAAGTAAAAAAAATAATAATAATAATAATTTTGAACGAATACATAGGTTTACATACTTATATGCAAGTCTATGGACAAGTGGCTCTGTATGACACTTTAATTACCATAAAGCAGAAGGTGAAACAACGTTACGTAGCATTATTAGAAAAAGAAAAAGAAGAAACGCATTTATTTTTAATCCGATTGCGTAACTAATTGAGATACAACGCTTAGATATGTGATAAAAAATGAGTAAGAGTAAAAAAAAAATTAATCATTGTGCAGTGTTTAAGCCACGAACGAAAAATGATGATAATGCTGAATTATCGAATACTATGATTATATGCGCAAGAAAAACTGGTCAACTAAATCTCTCGTCGAAAGGATTATTTTCTGGTATTTATATAAAACATGTCTGATAGATTTAGCAAATATAGATAATTTGTTCAATCATTATTGTTTATGTGATTACGATAGAGATAGCTGTTTCAGGCATGTCAAGAATATCAGAACGCTTCGTCAATGTATTGTGCCACTCATGCATGTGTGTCTCCATTCAGAGTGTAGGTATCATGATCGTTACATCTTGTGAAAAAATATAATGCTTTGCGTAGATTTTTTCCGATCATTAGGTTTTTGACAATTTTCTTTTTTTTTTTTCTTTTTTTTTTCTTTTTTTTTTTTTATGGATAGATATTTTAAGTAAGAAATTTAATACGTTAATCTGAAAATAATTAATCGAAAATCTGAATTAATCGAATATCTCTAGAGAGTTTTAAGGATATAGTATAAAAACAATCTATGTTTACATTTATTAAATAGTTATCTAACTATATAATTATTATATGATAGATAGTTCAGTCATACACTCATTTAGTTTTGAAGTCTTTGTTTACAGATTTTGATAATTAATCAGCATAATGCTTTGTTAATGTTAATATTCACAATCAAGAAATTATTCTGTATTTTATAATATTCTTTAAAATAAATACCCCTCAAAAAACATTGTCTTTAATTTTTTATGTTCGATAGTCTCTATAATATAATTGTATCTAGTTGTGTAATCATTTTTATTATATAAGAAATATCCAAAAATATAACAATTTTATAATATTGAAAATTTAATTGGCTTGTTAGCATGCTTTTATGCACTTGCATTAATTAAATGTGTTATAGATTAATGTGTCAGTTCTCTCACATAATTATCATATTATCAAGGTAAGTTATATTTTATTATTAATTATTTATTTTGTATAATTAATTAAATTTTATTCAATATTTACAATTTACCTTTATTGTATAGTTTATTGTAAACAATATATTAATTTTAATTTAATAAAAATATTTTACATTAAACAATGAACGATTATACTTGAGGAAAATTATTATATATTAGGATTGATAAAATGAAATTTGAATGTTCACATTAGTTTTACTTAATCGATAATTTTCAGTACCAAAAAGGGTATGGACTATAAATCAGTTAACAGAGGATGAATTAAAAGAATTAAATTTTGAACTTGATTATGATGAAACAGAGCAGCGATGGTGGGAACAAGAATCATTAAAAACATTAGACTTAAGTTGTAATTGTCTAACTACTATTAATGCAAGAATAAGATACTTAAATGATCTTACTGAGCTGGATGTACGTATATCAATTATTAAATATTTTTACAATATAAATAATTTATTACATTAATACATGGAAAATAAAATGTAAATAATATGATTAAGTTATAAAATATAGTTAATCTTTATAAATATTACACCTAATTTTAAACAGTTACACAACAACTTATTAAAAAGATTGCCAATGGAAATAGGAAATTTAACTAAACTGATAACTTTAGATTTATCATATAACAAATTGGAAGTACTACCTATTCAATTTTATCATCTTCTGGAATTACGTAATTTAAATTTGAAGTATAATATTTTAAAGGAACTTGATACTGGAATTACTGATTTAATAATGTTAAGCCATTTGGTAAATTCATCATATATGCTATTAGAATAGTTTACACACTCATACATATAATAAAGAATTCTATGTATACAGGATTTATCTCATAATAATTTAATTGAATTACCCATTGGCATGGGATACCTTGTTAGATTAATTTTTCTGGATGTGAGCCATAATTCCTTAAAATGTTTACCATCTGATATAATGAGTATGAGAGGTGAGTTGAATCTTCATTATATTATTAATATCATACAGAAAAAATATTAAATATATGAAGTAATATTCTCTTTTATATAGCATTAGAAAAATTAATTGCAAATTCTAATGAATTGGAAGAATTACCATCTTTAAGTGAATTACGAAAAGTTGAAACAATAATGTTTCAAAATAACAAATTAACAACATTTCCTGATTTATCTGGATGTGTTGCATTGAAAGAACTTAATTTATCTGAAAACAATATTGTTGTATGTACTCTTTAAATATTATTTGCCAAAAACAATGAATTTTTAATAAAACTTTTTAATAAAATTCCTAGAAAACCAATAATTTCGCTTAAATTATTTAATAGGATTTTAATATATTGCATTTAGAAGAAGTAAGGAAGTTAAAAATATTAATATTAGGGGATAACAGCATAAAAGCTATTCCAGAAGGAATAATTCAGTTAATAAATTTGGAATACCTTGACTTATCAAATAATAATATATCTTTGTGAGTAATTTTATATATTGCTATGTAAATGTAATCTAAACAAAACATCTCATTTAAGATTTCTTTACTTACAGAATACCTGTATGTATTGGTATAATGCCAAATTTAAAAAAATTCTCTGTTGAGGGAAATAATATACAAAATGTAAGAGCTGATATAATAAGTTGTGGTACATCTCGTATTTTAAAACACTTACAACAAAGTATAGATACTGCAAATGTAAATGTAGATCATTCAGTATTATCAAATACAAGTACAGTTGTGTACCCAAACAAGTTTGTATCGTACAATACATCCAATTGCTTCTTTTTATTATGTTATTTAAGATTAACTATTAAATATCAGAACAAAATTTTAGATATATGATGAAAAATACAAGAATGTTGAGTCTAGCAGGTCATGATTTAACCGACTTGTCAATAGAAGTATTAGAAGATGCAAATGCAGCAGGCGTAACATTAATCGATTTAAGTAGAAACCATATGCGTGAATTACCCGAAATGTTATCCATAATTACAACCGTTACAGATTTAAAATTAACATCTAATCTTCTAACACATTTACCAGAATGGATTGGTGAAAAATATGAACATTTACAGGCATTGGATTTAAGCAAAAATCATTTGTTATCATTACCATCAACAATTGGTTTATTTAAATATTTACGAAGTATTGATATTTCTTTTAACAGGTATAATAAATATAATTTTATTAATATTTTATAATTATTTATGCATATTATTTTCGAATTTACAAATATTATTTTTTTTGTAATCATTTATTTATAAAACGTTTCCGTTATTTTTGGTTATATCATAATAATTATTTCCGATAATATAAATGTGATATATATATAATACTTTCATGGGGACTATGTTTGCTAAAGCATTTCTAATAAAAGTATGTGATTAAACGGTGTGAATATTGTAATAATATATAATGTATACAACGTGTAATTTTATTTATAATCATAGATTCACCGAACTACCGGAAGATATTTATGAAATAAGTACTTTAGAAACGTTAGAGGCGAATGATAATTTGATAGCGAATATCGATGTTTCATTGTTGAAGAAATTAAAAAGGCTTGCCATTTTAAATCTTGCAAATAATAATATTGACAATGTGCCAGCAGAATTAGGAAATTTAACAAACATAAGGTAAATATATGGATACATTGTAAATTAAAATTATTAAAATTAATTCTTTTTTTTAATTTTCAGGTCTCTCATATTATTTGGAAACTGCTTCAAAAATCCAAGACAAGCTATTTTAGCAAAAAGCACAGATGAAATTCTTGCATATCTTCGTAATCGAATACCTCAACAATCGTAAAAACAAGATAATAAATAGATATTTAAAGTACAAACGCGATAGGCTATTTCGAGCTATATTCAAAATATTTTTCACAATATATGGTCTTGCAAGAGGACATTTAGATTTGTGAATCTGGGTTTTTCACGATACTTAAATGAAAGAGGATATAGCTTTTTACAAAAATCTATGATGTATTATAATCAACATATGATCCTATTTCGTTCAAGTCTCAGATTTGATAGATCGAATTAATGCATCTTGTTGTCCCCTTGTTAAAACACTGTTGGTTTATAATTTCTTTTCTAACTCTATATCTTATCTAATATATTACAGGCCAAGTATTGCGGAAAAATAGTTATGTATACTTCGATATACATTACACAAAATTCAGGTTTATATTTAATAATAATATATATTTATTCCACGTTAAAATGATATCGAATTTATTCCCCTATTACCAGAAAGTAACATTATTATCCGATGTAACGTAACCTATATTCTCATGCATTTTACCGTTAGTATTTTATTTCATTGTTATTTTTTTGTCGTATAAGAAATAAATTTATTTCATTCTGTGAAAACTGATTCGTTTTATTATTTTTCATGTATTATTTAGAAAATAATAAGGATTCATAAAAAAAAATTTTGTTATAATAATTTCAGATAAAAACTATATAAAATACATGTTATTAATACGTATATATATATTTAATGATATGTTAAAATTTTAAAATATAATAATAAATTAAATATTCTTTTTACAATTTTCATTGTTTTCAAGGATTGATGTAAACATTAAAAATATAAAATATATAATAAAACAAAACGAGATAAATGTATTTTATAATATGTATATAAATATCATTTAATTTCTATCCGGTGATCTGAATTAGAAGTACATATCGATAGTGGATGCAGTCTGAAGTTGGTATTGAAAAGATTACATATATGGATATGTCTATAGTCATTTAGGTTTTGTGACGCTTCTGAAGTAATTTTTTATTTGAAACACGACTACATATAAATTTTAATCCAAATGTTAACATATATATATATATATATATAGAAATATATATACATAAACGTTAAAATATACGTATAAATTATTTAACAACAACAATAAGAATGATAAAAAACCAAATATTCAATTATTTGATCATACATGTTTACGATAAATTTATAAAAATAATATAATACCGCGATTATAACAAACATTTTATTTACATTCTAAGTTTGATTATTTTTATAATACATTTTTTAGCACCATCAAATACGTATGATGCTACAGGTAAAAGTCAATATTCTATATTGAATTATATATTTACATGTATATTATAAAACATGTTTTTTTTTTTTTATCATTAATCGAACTATTTTATTTTAGCAACGAAGAATGTCAGAAATAGAATTTTCTTTAGATGATGAGATATTATCGCCAGATCTTTTCTCGGATGATAATATTACAATAAACAATAGCAGTCATCTTAGTTCAGATGAATGTAAGGTTATATTATATTTTTAAACTTTATGCATATATTTCTGTGATCATAAAATCATTTTTTTTTTGTTTTCATTTTATAAAGCAAGTTCAACATCCATTAGTGTTATTGAACCAGAACCTATAAATAACATTTCTGAGTGGAAAGGGGCTAGTATGAATGAAATTTGTAAAGGCTTAGGTACTTATGACTGTCAAGAATTTCCACCTATCAATCCTTCTGCAAATCATACAGTATTAATATTGGTAAGAACTTGTCATCATATATATAATTTATTATTCATTTGAAAAAGTGTTTTGTGTATTTTAATTATAAAAGTAATATTTTTATAATTTAAAAAAGTTACCAATACCAATACGGGGACCACCAAAGCCATATCCTTCCCATCAAATGGATAAATGGAGCCAAGGCTATGTACGCATGCCACATTCTACGCATAGCCTTTATCCTATTGAACAGGTATTTTCTATAAAAAAAAACAATAATTGTAAAATAAGAAAAAAGGATTTAAATTAACAATTTTTTTCTAGCAAAGTGCAAATCGCCATTGCAGATATCGGTGGGAAATAATTCAAGAATCCTTACTACAAACTCTTATGTCTAGCCATCAGTTAGAAAAAGCTATATTATCATATAATCATATGTATGCTCATAGATGGAATTTTTCAGCATTACATCATTTTTTTTTAGAGGTAATCTTTAATATTTTTAGTTAATATATAGTAATTTTCATCTTTATTAATTTATTTTTTTTTTCTGGAAAGGTCATGGAAGAGGAAGAAGTTTCTAGTTTTTTCAAAACATTATTACCTAAAATGGTGCATCTTGCTTTGCAACTTCCTGTATTAATAACAGGTGCAATACCTCTTTTGAAATCTCATTCAAATGCATCTATCAGTCTTAGTCAACTCCAAGTTTCATCTTTATTAGCAAATGCATTTTTTTGTACATTTCCAAGGCGCAATTCTGCTAATCCACAATCTGAATATTCAACTTATCCTCATATAAATTTTAATAGGTATAATAATGAATTATCTTTACTTATAATATTGAAATATGAATTTATATTTTGTTTTTTTAATTCTAGACTTTTCTCAGCATTTAGAAAAGATAAGCTTAATCGTTGTCAGTCAGTAATGGAAAAATTTAAGTGTATCTTTCATTACTTTAGAAGAGTAACAAGTAAAGGTGGGTGAATAGCTAATTTCTGCATTATACAAGGACAATAAAAGAAAATTTTTTTGGAACTTAAACTACCTTATTTTTTGATAGAGTAGTCCCAGAGGGTGTAATAACGATTCAACGACGTTATATTTTAAAACACGATATTCCAAAGTGGGACATTACTGATAAAAAATTTTTACCATTACATATTACAAGTAATGGAACAATAGATACTGATGGAGCAGGTCTCCTTCAAGTGGATTTTGCTAATAAGTACTGTATTCATTCAGCTAATTTTTATCAAATTTTCTATTTTAATAAAGCATAATGTCATTTAAAATAGATATGTAGGTGGAGGTGTACTTGGCATGGGTTGTGTACAAGAAGAAATACGTTTTGTTATCTGTCCTGAACTTATGGTAACCATGTTGGTTACAGAAGCTTTAGATGACACGGAAGCTCTCATTGTTACTGGTATTGAAAGGTACAGCAAATATGAAGGATATAGTAACAGCTTCAAGTGGTCAGGTGACTTCATTGATGAAACACCTCGGGATAGTAGTGGAAGGCGCATGACAAGTGTTGTTGCTATTGATGCATTGTGTTTTACTCAACCAGCACTACAATTTGATTTAAACAAAATAACACGTGAACTGAACAAGGTTATAAAATATTTATCGTAATATCATCATGAGACCTGTTTTTCATAGTTGGAATTATATAATTTTTTTTATATCTAGGCATATGTGGGATTTGTTGGTTGTGATTTATGCAAAGATAATCTACCTGCAGTAGCAACTGGAAACTGGGGTTGTGGTGCTTTTAGAGGAAATCCGAAGCTAAAAGTATTACTACAATTAATGGCAGCTTCAGCAGCTGGTCGTGCTATGGTATATTTTACATTTGGAGATACAACTTTACGAGATGAAATAGCAGAAATGTATTCACATTTAGTACAACAGAATATAACTATAGGTATAATTTTATTTATAAACACATTCATTTTAATTTTAAGAAATTGAACACAATTTTATAAAATTTAATGAATAATATTTTAGCACGTCTATTTTCTTTATTATCACAATACCGTGAATCAAGGATACGTCATCTGGATTTTTACAATTTTTTATATAATAAAACGAGGACAAAATCTACATCTCCTTTGACGTAGTATTTAAATATAAAAAGTATTACGATTCAGAAGAAGGACTGTATACATTCAAATAGTAAAATTTGTTAAACTCCAAAGAAGAATGCTGTAAAAAAGTAATATTTTGTCTTAATTATAAAAGATGATGAAGGTACAAACAAATTTCAAGTATAGAATTGTTTAAAAAGTATCAATGAGACGATGTATAAATGATAGTATATTAAAGATAAATAATGATAAACCAGTGAACAAAAGGACAGTGATGATATAAATAGAGAAAAAAGAAATAGAGAAAAGAAATGAAAATTTCTGGAATACTTTTCATTTGATACAAGTAAATAAATCACAAAATACTTAAAAAGATAAATTACATATAAGATCTCGGATTTGGTTCTCAGTGACTATCATAAATACTAAAGAATGTTTTACTGATTAAAATGTTTTCTATTATAAATATTTTGTGTGTATATGTATATATATATATATATATATATATATATATATATATATATATATATATACAGACACACGCATACATATATTTGTAAATTTGTTATTGTTTATTATATTTTTTAGGTTTGCACATATATTTCATAATATATGTATATATTATAAAAGTATTTAAATAACTCAATTTCCTAAGTGTGTTGTATGAAAATCATTATGTAAATAAAACTTTGTTATTTTCATTTATTTTTTCATAATAGTATTATTACATAAAAATGTATTAACAAGAATTTCATGAAATTTTTAGTATTAAAAAAAGGCAATAAAAAAAAAAAATATAAGGAATGTTGGCATAGTCCCGTGATTTTAGATAATCGACTTCATTGGTAGGTGCGGCAGAGGCGACCTTGCAAGTTCCTTTAGTGCCGTTTTCCAATCCGGGTTTAATGGAATTTCTAAGGCGCATATAAGTCTAGAATGTTTGTACAGATGATTGATTATGGCAGTCTGATCCTTATTGAGAAAGATGAGTGTTTCTTCTTGGTTCAACTTATGGAGGAACTGGAGAGAAGATAAATTTCGAAATTTACCGAAAGACTTAATTATAACTTTATCTGTTATAAATATTCATACTCGTAATCTCCAGTTTCATGCTCAGTGAATGCAGTATTTTTATTTTTTTTTTTTTTTTTCACTGGAAATCGTCGGAAGATAATGGTGAGAATTATATTATGACCTTGGACTTTCCAGAAATCCATTAAAAAGTGCAGAGGCACTAAACTGACGGAATAATAATCGGATAATTAAATAAAGAAATTTATTAAGAATTTTCCTGATTAAAAAAAGCTAATACAAAAAATATTCTGAAATATGACTTCTTACGTATAGCGATATATAATCAAACGTAAGTAACGTTAAGGCGCGAATTTCAAAATTTGTACATTATCTATAAAAGCATATATACAGTTAAATAATAAATTGAATTTTTCGTTAAAAACAATTTTTATAAATTCAATAAAGTTTTCTTTTTTTGTAACATTAATTATTAAACTTTTAATTGTCGATAGTTGAAATGAATACCATTTTTTGTTGTTGGATATAACGTACACGCTATTGTTAAAAAGGTGGGAAAAATTTTGACATTTGAATAATGTCCAATCTTGACCGCAATGCTTTAGTTGTGCTAGAGCTGCTATCGCTGCAGATCACGTGACACTTATCGACGTATCGCATCGGTTGTGGGCCAAAGGAAACGACGAATATGAAAATGGCTGCTGCTACTGAAATATTAAATATACCAGACGAAAAAGTGATATTACAAAAAAAAATGTAGAGTTTTTCAATCTGCAATAAATTTCAGGTAATATTGAATTGTTTATTGTTTGTAACGTTTAATAAGAAAACGTTGTTGTACAAGTGTTCATCATCGTAATTATGGGCGGTTTCGAAGTAGTTCGCTTTGACAGCTTAGCTTGACGTTTTGATAAGCGAACAGACGTAAATATTGAGCCAAATAACACGCTGATCGAAGTGTCATTAAATGAGAATGTAAAGATTTTTTCAATATCATTATAAGAAAATGATCATCAATATCATTGATCAAGAAAATGGTGCCGCCATATATTTCTCGTAAAGATATCAAATCTCCATATATTATGTACGACGAAAATTATTAATAATAATGTTAGTATAATGCATTGTGGGAACATACGTGTCTCTTGTTTTTTGTTTCTAACAATCATAATATTCTATCATGACACTTGTCGTAGATCATAAGTAGCATACCACGTGCGATTAAATTATGTAATATGATATTTAGTAGAATAATTTATTATTGTTGAAGTACGTTCATTAAGAAAATTCAAAATACTTTTATATAGTATTTTGTTTTCATGCATAATTAATAATAATCAATCATCGTAGAAAAAAATTAATATTTCGATATATAAAAATATACTTTTGATATATAAGAATATACTTTTTTATTCAATTTCAGTAACTTTTAAATATGAACATAATGCGCAAATTAAGAGGGGGCACAAGCGTCGGAGGTATGGGTTCCAGCAGTATGGGTAGTTTAGAAGAATGTACGAGCAGCACGAATCCCCAACATACTGCTTTGGGTCTTATGCACCTCAAGAAACTTTTCTCTGAATACAGCCATCCTCCACATCCTCTTTCTGATGCTGAACGTGATGATAAATTATATAATATGTTACCATTGTTTTGCAAGGTATATTTTTTATTTAAATTTATATATTATTAAAAATTTTTTTTTTTTTATTTAAATTTATATATATTTATATCAATCAAATTTATAGTGAAACGCTTTATTTATTTTTATTAGGTATTTGGGTCTAGTCCTTCTGGAGATATGAATGAAAAATTTTGGGATATTTTAGCATTTACACAACAAGTTTCGCGATTAATGGTATCTGAGATTAGAAGAAGAGCAAGTAACCAAAGTATTGAAACTGCAAGTTGTGCTATTGTTAAGTTCTTAGAGATAGAAAATAGTGAAGAATCAAGTAATGGTTGGATGTTACTCTCAGCATTGAATTTACTTGCGGCAGGAGATGCATCTCTGATACAGGCAATGACTGCTGCATCTGTTCCATCAACATTGGTTAAATGTTTATATCTATTTCTTGACTTACCTGAGATGAATGAAGAGGAAGCTGATATTACTGATGCAAACAGTGAATTTACACCTAGGGAACGTAGAATATTACTACAAAAAATATTTGTTCAGGTAATAATATATACGAAATTTTTTGCATCGTTTTTTTTTTTTTTTATCAAGAATAGATTATTTAATATCATTCTTTTCTTATATCTAGTTATTAGTACGTTTATGCAGTCATCCATATCCTGCAGAAGAACTTGCTCGTAAAGATGATTTGGCATTATTGTTCTTAGCAATTACGAGTTGGTGTCCTCAGTATAATGTTATGTGGCGTAAAAGCGCTGCTGAGGTTTTAATGACGCTATCCCGACATGGTCTTACACAAAATGTAGTAGCCTACATACACAGTAAGTTTCACAATGTTAGCTAGATTGTATGACAATTTTAAATATCAATTATGAACTCATAAAATTTAATTCTAATAATATCTACTTGTATATGTATATAAAAATTGTTTTTTAAATTTCATTTATAGATAAAGGATGTATAGCATTGTGTATTGATAATATGCAACGTGTACCTGAGCTTGCATTATTGGAAGTTGTAGAAATGTTTGTTACAGTATTTTGTTTCTTGAAAGATTCTAGTGAAGTATCACAAACACTTTTGGATGATTTTCGTACTTGCCAGGGATACATTTTTTTATCAGATTTTTTGTTAAAGTAAGTATAATGATTAAAAAAATTATATTTATTTTTTTTTCAAATATCTCTTTTCCTATTACAGACACGCTCCTTCGAGATTAGAACAAGATAGTAGAGCAGAAGCACAAGATGCTATTCGAAATTTAGTGCTGATGTTGGCATCTTTGACAATGTGTGGACATACTGAATTAAAACCAAGTCAAGCTAGTATGGGTTCGTTATTTCAAATGCTTGGTTTTACTTTACCTCAACCAAGTAATAGAGGTAATATTTCATCATAAAAATTTGTTTGTTTATATGTCTATTTTTTGTGTTTATATTATATTATTTTTATTTTAGGAGGAAGTGTTCGAAATATTCAAGCATTTCAAGTGTTACAATCAGTATTTGTTAAGTCAAATTCGTCACTTCTTTGCTGTACTATTCTTGATGCTATTTCAAGTGTTTATCACAGTGATAATGCTAATTATTTTATATTGGAAGGACAGAACACTTTATCACAATTTGCAGAAAAGATTCATTTAAAAAATGTAGAAATACAACAGAAGTTCTTTCAGCTGTTGGAATTCATAGTATTTCAACTTAATTTTGTGCCTTGTAAAGAACTTATATCTTTATCTATATTACTCAAGGCGAATAATTCTGTTACTTGTAGTATCATGTGTATGGAAACGCTTCTGAATATACTTAGGTAATATAGAAAATATTTTAAATCGATTAATTTTTTGTTTCTCTTAAGTATCTTTATATTTACATTTTATATAATCCTTTTTAAAAATTATATTTTTTAGACACAATACAATTTTTAAAGATGTATACAGAGAAGTAGGCATGTTGGAAGTATTTGTTACTTGTCTTCATCATTATGCTACATTACTTAAAGACAAACAGGCTGCACAGGACCAAGGACTAGGTGATTATCTTTATTTCTATAAACATATATCTACCCATTTTCTCATTACTCATTTTAATATTTTATTTATGAGAATTATTGTAAAGAATATATTAATTTTGTAGTTATCTCGATTTAATATATTTAAAAATATGTTTACAGAATATAAAATATCCCCAGAAGATGAACGTTTGGGTGCCTTAGTCATGGAAGCTTTGACAACTTTGTTAGCTGGAAATGTACAGAATGCAAATGTTTTCAGAGAATGTGGTGGAGCACGTTGTGCTCACAATCTCGTACCATATACAGATTGTCGCTACCCTGCACTTGGGATAGTAAGGGAATTGATACTTAGTGCTGGTGGTGATGACGATATGGCAACTTTATTAGGAGTTATGCATTCTGCACCCTCAAATGCTTTGGTCTTAAAAACACATATATTGAAGGTTAGTGTCATATAATCGTATAATTATTATCATATATTTTATATGCAAGATATATGTTTATATGAAACATTAACTTTTTGTATTGTAGTCATTACTAGCGTGCCTACGAGAATCTCATCGTACGAGAACAGTATTCCGTAAAGTTGGAGGGTTTGTTTACGTTATGTCGGTGCTTGTTTCTTTAGAGGGTCAACTTGGACAACAAGTACGAAATAATACTGAGCCTTGTAACGATGTTGTGCAAAGAACTCCGCAAAATGAAATGCAATTATTAACATTACTACATGTGGTGTTCCATACGATAAGTACAGCAATGCGTTTCGAGCCCGCAAATGCGAAATTTTTTCATCATGAGGTATAATTATCAATATAGAATCTATATTTGAATTAATAGAAACTATTAAATGTGCTGTGTTATTGTTAATATTTATTAAATTCTTTTTTAGATATGTCAATCAAGTCTATGTGATACATTACGACTTCTTGGATGTTTTTCAACACAAATTAAACTGGCTGAAATGAATATAATACCTACTATGAATTATCACAACATGTTATCAACTCTTTTCACTGGAAATGTATTAGAGCCAGCATTTCCAGATGGCATGTCAAGAACATTAGCATATGGGTGTTTATTATTACGACTTCTATATGATGTTGCACTTGATGCTTTTGATAAACCTAATATGGCTGGCATCAGTATGAGATCACCAAGTCATAAACAAGCTAGTGTAGAAGTAAGCTTTTAATATAAATAACAAATATAAGACAATATATCTTTTAACATTTGTTAATGTTTATTATTGTTCTTTTTTTTTTTCAGCAACAAAAGTCTTTTGACTCTCCTGGAAGTGGAAAGAGATGTGCCATAAATCCTTTAAATCTAAGTCCTCCTACTCCCGAACCTATTGTAGTTCATCCTGGTATTGTAGTTGGAATGCTTCATTTACTTCCATCGATATCTGATTCTTCAAATCCACAACTTGCATTAGCTCTACAATTATACATAGCAGAAATTATTAAAAGTTTAGTACGTTCCGAAAGGAACCAACAGGTGATGTGCGAAGCTGGTATGGCGGGAGAATTGCTATCCATGGGTAGAATTGCTTTGCAAGATGAAATTCATCCTTTACATCAACCATTACAATATATAATAGAGAGACTTGCAGCTCAATCTTTAGAACCTCGAGATTTAAGGTAAAAATTATAAAATGTTATCATTTCATATTTTTTACATTTGATTATTAATTTTCAATTGAAATTAATTCTATTACGATTTTTTTTCTTTATTTGTTTTTTTTTCTTTTTTTTTTTCTTTTTTATCAATTTTTCTTTTTTTCTTCTTTTTAGAGAATTTTTACGCTTGGGAGATCCTTTGTGTTGTATTTCTCTTGATGATATTGAACCAAACAAATCTAGAGGAGGACCAGTGCCTCTAACACGTATTAAAACTTTGGTATCCATGACAACTCCCAAAGATTTCAGAGCTCATGGTTCCTGTACTTTACCACCATTTGTTGAATTAGATATGAGTGCAGAAGGATTTGCCTGTTTGTATTTACCAAGTATTGCACCTCAGAGTACAACCCCGCCTACAGTAGTAACTGCTGACAACAGTGTACTTGGAGGAATTGGTTCTGGTAGGTATTAAAATAAAAATTATAGAAATTATAATTTTTTCTTTTTTTTTTTTTATTGTTTCAATTGTTTACTAAAAGATGATTATTTTAGGTGATAGATTATTTCCACCACAAACTGGTTTAACATATAGTACATGGATATGTATCGATAAGTTTAGTGATCCTAGAACAGATCCTCATTGTGTAAGACTATTAACATTAGTACGTACTCCTCAATCTTCAAGAGATTTAATTTGTTTGATTGCTGTTCTCAGTGCTAGAGATAAAGCTATCATTGTTTCTACTCAAGAAACGGCTATGCCTCAGAGTAAGATTTTTTTTATAAATTTTTTTTTTTGCTAAACTATAAAAATATGTATAGTTTAAGTTAAAATGATGAAAATTTTATTAGATGTTGGAGAATGGGAACCTGAAGGTACTGGCGAATGTGGAGCTCGAGTTTGGTGTCCTGATTTGTTACATGAAGGACAATGGCATCATATAGCAATCGTATTAAATCGTGCTGTTTTAAAAAATTCTAGTTTTTCGTTATATTTAGATGGGCAGCACATTCATAGTCAAAAGGTAAAATTAATAAAATTGCTTCTTTCTGATAGTTAAAAAAAAAAAAAAAACATTTTTTTTTTATAGCTTCATTACATCACTCAAGTTCCGGGTGGTGGAGCAGCTAATTTAACAGTTGTTTCACCAGTTTATGGATATATTGGTACACCACCATGCTGGAGACGATATTCCAGACTTACTTGGAAACAAGGACCATGTCACTTAGTTGAAGAAGTATTCAACTCTCAGAATATTGCAGCTTTATTCAGATTAGGTCCACATTATATGGGAAGTTTACAAGCTCCACAGTTATCAGGTACTATTATGGATTTAACATATAATTACTGGATACAAAACGTTTTTATGAAATTATATTAATAATATTATGTTTACAGGTCCAGAACCTTTGTCAGCTCTTGTAGTAGAAGAAAAACTAGTTTTTGGATTAAATGCAAAAGCTATGTCTCAGTTGACATTAGCTAAAATTAGGAAAGTTTATAGCAGAGCTGATAATAAGTCAATTGCTAAACAGGTATTTAAAAGAGATGAGAATAGATTTTGAAATTTGGAGTGGGACAGTAGAGTAGTTAAGTCGGAAGTCGAAATGTATCTGTACTCTTTGACACGTCTCACTCTGGTTAAATATCTTCTGTTCTTAAACAAAAAACATTCATCCACTCACAATCTCTTATTTCGTATCCATCCGCGCACGTATATGCACACACATACACTTTCTTGTCAAGCACTCATCGTTCTTTTTATATCTATTCTCAGAATCCGTTGTTTCTTATAACATTCTTTTTTCATATTAAATATATCGCTTACTCTTTATTTATATTATACATATCGTTATATATAGTTTATTTCTTTTACATATTCCACACAATAATAATAATAATAATAATATGAGGGGAGGTGAAATGAAATATGATATTAATATGATTTATTATCTTTTAGCTTGGTATGTCATCTCATGAAAATGCCACACCAATTAGAGTCCTTCATAATTCTGCAGGCCATCTTAGTGGACCAGCTCGAGCTTTAGGTGGTGTGGTTGTAGGATATTTAGGAGTACGAGTTTTTAATCCTCGTCCCGTAGCTACTACGATCGATAATGTGGGAGGATGTTCAGTTTTGTTAGGTAGGAAATATTAATATTCGATAGATTTAAAATCGTTATTAATATATGATTTTTATAATATTGTTTTATTTTATCAGGTCTAATAGCTATGGCACAAGATGTAGAATCTCTTTATGCAGCTGTTAAAGCATTAGTATGTGTTGTGAGATCAAATCAGGCAGCGCAACAAGAAATGGATCGCCGTAGAGGATATCAAACTTTAGCCATGTTATTAAGAAGAAAATGTGCTCTTCTAAATAGTCATATACTACATCTCACATTTAGTCTTGTTGGTACAGTTGACAGTGGCAGAGAAACCAGTGCAATTCCTAATGTTACAGCATTTCAAGATCTTTTATGTGATCTACAGGTAAAATTAAAGATTAATATTTAACTGTATGTACATTTAACAGAAAGATATTTCATGTCTTTTTATATATATTTTCACCAAAGGTTTGGCACGAAGCACCTGGAGAATTATTAAGATCTCTTTTAGAACACTTATATGAGTTAATAGCAGAATCTAGCGAGAAACGTACAAATTTACGATTAATGAGGGATTTGCAATTAGTACATAAATTATTACATATTCTTAGTGATGTTAAACAAAACAGCACACGACAAGTTTTACTCGCTTTGCTTAGTATATTATTAAGTCAGCCAAGACAGGCTGATTTACTCTGGTAAAGAACTATTGAGAAAATATCTATTTATGGATTACATTTAGATGTAATAATAAATGTGAAATAATAAAAATTTTCTATTTATTTTCAGGTTTGGTCAATTTATTGTGGCTACTTTACCATTAAATTCAGAAAAACATTTAATTCTTAGAGAAAGTGAAGGAAATA
Organism: Vespula pensylvanica; assembly: GCF_014466175.1. Classification (NCBI taxonomy): domain Eukaryota; kingdom Metazoa; phylum Arthropoda; class Insecta; order Hymenoptera; family Vespidae; genus Vespula; species Vespula pensylvanica. Next base: position 7,909,116 of record NC_057688.1, read on the forward strand.
AAGAGGGAGAGGGTGAAGGTATACTTTTACGAAATCGTTGCTTACAACTTTTACACTCGCTCTTATTTACTGGTGCCAAAGTGAATATAAAGTAAGGATACATATTACATATTTTAATTTAAAACGTAAATGTTTTAATAATCATTGATCATATTCGTTATCTGTATATTATAAATATTTTGTAGTATGTGTGAAGAGTTAGCCAAGGTATTAGGCCTAGACTGGATATTATTATTTCTTCAACCTATTCTTCATAGTACTACTGTTATTTGGGGATTGCGTATACTAGTTGCTGTGTGTTCAGTACAGTCAATTCTACAAAAATTCAAAGAAGGCACTAGTAATGGTGGTTGGCTACGTCATACTGATCATAATAAAATGGCACTAGCACTTGGTTTGTAGAAGATAATAGAATAACTTAAAAAAAGAATTAAGTAAAAAAATAATATTTTGATGTATATTTTCATAGGATGTCATCAACAGATGTCTGGTGGTGATATTAAGCCTTCAGGCCTTCATGTACCAGGATTTCAACATCTTGGATGGTTACTACCACAACATATTGATTTAGTTCCAGAACTTTATTTTCTTTTCATTTCTCTTATGATGGGACAACCAGTAAAATTATTACCAATGGATTCAAAACTAGATTTAAATAATTTATGGAATTTCATGTTTGGAGTTCCTGCAAATCATACTCTATCTTCTTTTGCTAGCAGAATAAGTCTTTGTCCGGAAGCTGTAGTCACATTATTAATTATGGTGCGAACTATGCTGAACAACCATTCAAATAAGTACGTGTATTTAATTTTCTATGGCCATAATTGATATTGCATAGATTTGATCATTTCTTTTTTTTACAGTCCAGAATCATTACCTGTTTGGTTAACTGATTACCCAGTGATAATAATACAGTTCCTATTTTTTCTGTACCATAACTTCACTGACTTTATGCAAGTGTTCATGTCTGCTGATGTTTTGGGAGCATTAGCTGGTACTTTGTTTCCAAAGCCTGCAAGTTCTAGTCAAGATAGTAGTGGCGCAAGTACACCAGCAGACGAGGTAAATAAATTTAAGTATCTTCAATTTAAAATTCATCTTTAATAAAAAAATATATCTTTTTTTTTTATGTATATTTTCTGTAATATTTCTATTTTATTTTTATTTTTTTAGCAAGAACCAGTATTGGTAAGATCCCCATCAAAGGATATTGGATTAACAAATCATCCTGCAAAAAAATTTGTTATGGACTTTTTAAGAGTCATCATTGTAGACTCTCTTTCTCTGTCAGTAACAACAAAATCTCCACCAGCTATAGATCTTGTTTTAGAAGCATGGCCAGTACATGCATCTATGGGACAACAAATGTGTTACCAAACGGAAATTCTGTCTATTTTAATGGAACATCTTTTAGCTGCAGACGTTTTGATTGGTGAACAAGCTGCACTTCCTGTTGTACCTGGTGGTTCTGTCAATAATATCACTAGCAATGTTTGTTACGTTGCGGCTAGGATAGTAGATAAATTATGGCAAGGTAGTCATAATAAATATATTGGATATATTAAGCTGAATTGAATTAACTTTTTTTGTAGAATATACTAAGTAGTATTTGTATTTTATTATAGGTGCATTGACAAAGAATCCACATGAAGTATTCGATTTTATTGTTAAACTAATTGGGCAAGCTAAAAGACGATCTGGAGTAGTCAGTATGGAAGGTCTTCATCACTGCCTGAATAGAACAATTTTATTCTTACTATCAAGGCCAACAGATTCTATAGCTGATCAAATGGCTGTATTAGAAGCATTACATAAACTTACTGATCACAGGTAAAAAGAATTGTTTATATCTTCATTATATTTTTGTAACGATCAGTTGAATAACATCAATGATATAACAATTGAAATTTTACAGAGTTTTAATATTTGGTGCTGGAAATCATGAGTTAGAGTTTATTGGTTGCCTCACCTATTGTTTGCTGCAATTAACAGCTGATATAAAAATTATGTTAGATACTAATATGAAAACAACATGGCATGTTAATCCACAAGTTGAATCGAGCGATGATAGATTAACGTCTCACCAGGGTCACAATTTAATGGCTGTTGCAGCAAACAGGATTTGGGAAGAGTTATATGTATGCAAGAAACCTGCTATAGAAGAAGTTTTTAAAATAACTCTTCTGCTACCTGTAGGTAATGATCGTGCACCAGAATTACCAGTAGTCAGAGAACAGGTACACGAAGCTGCAGCAAGACTCTGGTTGAATTATGTAGTTCTTGAAAGAAAAGCTTCTTATAGAGTACCTTGGGAACTTCACAACCAAATACAATCGGTATGTATTAATTGATTTATTTCAAGTAATATCATATCATATTAAATATTATAATACTATAATAACAAAGAATATTTTCTTCATTCGAATTGATAGAAAATTCAAAAAGTAACAGGAGGATTAACAAGATTAGCAAGTCGAACAAAAGTTAGAAAAGAAGAATCTGTGCGCGTGAAACTTAGATTGCATCAGAATACAGTGTCCCAATGGACAGAACAACATATTGCATTGGTTAGAGAACTTGCTGCAGCAAAAAAATTACAACATCAACAAACCAATCAGCATACACAACGCTACGTCTATCAAGTAATTAATTGCGTTTAAGATTATTTCTGTCTTAACTATAAAAGTATATAATTAATTCTTTTTTTTTTTTTTTTTTTTTTCCAGGAATGGTTGCAAACGGAAACAGAATTAACAAGAGAACGTGGTCTATGGGGTCCACCCACTCCTACTAAATTAGACAAGTGGATGTTAGACATGACTGAAGGGCCTTGTAGGATGCGTAAAAAAATGATGAAAAATGATCTTTTTTATATACATTATCCATATCGGCCTGAACTGGAACATCCAGATAATGTAAGTTGTATTACGATAACTGTACACTATTATTCAATCAAGTTTTCAATGAAAGTTTAATAAAAAAAACTAAGTAATGAATTAAAAAAAATTTTTTTTTTCTTTAATTAGAAACAGTTAAAGTACAAAGTGGCAACAAGCACAGATAGTAAGGAGTATTATTTAAAACAACTTGGTAATTCTTCTGGTATGTTTGAACGAGAACGTGATCCGGTAATAGACGATACCCCATTAAATGTTAATGAGACTTCCACGGAAAACGAACCACCGATGGTACCATGTACCTTAGAACGTCATGCCAGCGAACCAGATGAAGTGCAAGAAGATAATGAACAAGAAGAAGAAAATAATCAAACGGTTCCGGATAATCAAACATTATTAAGATTACTAGAAGAACATGAAAAGGTAATAAAATGTTCAAAACGTTTCGTTATTGTTGTTGTTAATTATGCGGAACGATTTACAATAAAAATCTTACATTAATTTTAATTTTAGATCAGTCACATGTTCAGGTGCGCAAGGATTCAAGGTTTAGATACAACAGAAGGCCTTCTATTATTTGGAAAAGAACACTTTTATGTAATAGATGGTTTCACACTTTTAAAATCGAGAGAAATAAGAGATATTGAAAGTTTACCAGAAGCTTACGAACCAATTTTGCCTTCACCAGGCTCCCCTAGAAGATCTAGGGCAATGAGACAATGTTCTAAATTCAATTATGAAGATATAAGGTATGTTTAATCTATGAATGTATCTATCAGTGCTGCTAATAATTGATTGGTTAATTTATTTATTTATTTTCTCAGAGAAGTGCATAAGAGAAGATATTTATTGCAGCCAATGGCATTAGAAGTATTTAGTGGTGATGGAAGAAATTATTTATTAGCTTTTCCACGAAAAGTGAGAAATAAAGTATACCAAAGATTTATGACTTTTGCAACTGCTATTGCTGATAGTGCGCAACAGTCTGTAGCTGGTCAAAAAAGAACTGCTAATGTAGAGCAGGCAACGGGCTTATTGTCTAATCTTATAGGAGAAACATCGGTTACACAGCGATGGGTGGTGGGTATCTTAAATCATAATATTTTAACATTAAATACATTTTATCTTAACATTTTAAATTAATTTCTTCGTCTTTAGCGAGGAGAAATATCAAATTTTCAATATCTGATGCATCTCAATACCTTAGCTGGACGTAGCTACAACGATCTTATGCAATATCCGATATTCCCGTGGATCTTGGCTGATTATGATAGTGAAGAGTTAGATTTAACAGATCCATCAACATTCAGAGATTTCAGTAAACCTATGGGTGCACAAAGTCCCGAACGATTATTACAATTTAAGAAAAGGTTTTTCTTTTTTTTTTTCTATTTTTGTTTTTTATTATAAAGAAGATAAGACAAGATTTAATATTAAATAATTCACATTCGCAGATATAAAGAATGGGATGACCCACATGGTGAAACTCCACCTTATCATTATGGAACTCATTACTCTTCAGCTATGATAGTATGTTCCTACTTGGTAAGAATGGAACCTTTTACGCAACACTTCTTAAGACTACAGGTACGTCAACGAAAATAAAAAAGATAATTTTTATAAATTATTATTATTTATATGTGATTATATAAAGATTTTGATTTAGGGTGGTCATTTCGATTTGGCGGACAGAATGTTTAATAGTGTAAAAGAAGCTTGGCTTTCTGCGTCTAAACATAACATGGCTGATGTAAAAGAACTCATACCCGAGTTTTTCTATCTTCCAGAATTTCTTGTCAATTCAAATCATTTTGATCTAGGCAAGTAAATTTATATTCGTGCTGGAGAGGGAACACGTACAAGTTCGTACATTAAAAATAAGCACTAGTATTGTTCTTAAACAGGTTCTAAACAAAGTGGTGTACAACTTGGAGATATTGTGCTTCCACCATGGGCAAAACAAGATCCACGAGAATTTATACGCGCTCATAGGCTTGCATTAGAATGTGATTATGTTTCACAACATCTTCATCAATGGATCGATTTGATATTTGGGTGTAAACAAAATGGACCTGCAGCTGTTGAAGCTGTTAATGTTTTTCATCATCTTTTCTATGAAGGCAATGTCGATATATACAAGTATGTTCTCTTTTATTAGATATTAAGCGCAACGATATTTATTTATTTATTTATTTATTTTTTTTTTTGAGATTATAATTACATTTTATTTTTCAGTATTGATGACCCTTTAAAGAAAAATGCTACTATCGGTTTTATAAATAACTTTGGACAAATACCAAAACAGTTATTTAAAAAGCCACATCCTGCAAAAAAGATGACACAAAGAATTAGTGTTATAGATCCTGGACCTATCACACCAGGCTTAAGTATTACTACATCTGATAAATTATTTTTCCATAATCTTGATAACTTGAAACCATCACTTCAACCTATTAAAGGTTTGTTAAATATTATTTCAAATAACTTTAACTTTTATAAAATTATTCTAATTTAACATTTAGAGTTGAAGAGTCCCGTTGGACAAATACTTCACGTCGACAAAGCAGTATTAGCGGTTGAACAAAATAAAACGCTTATTCCTCCATCTTATAATAAGTATGTCGCATGGGGTTTTGCTGATCATTCGTTGAGGATAGGTAATTATGACAGTGATAAGGCAATATTTGTATGTGAAGCTATGATGCAAAGCAGTGGAGAAATTGTAGCTTGTGTTTGTCCATCGTCCAAATTGATAGTAACAGCAGGAACAAGTTCTGTAAGTTAATATGTTGATGATTTTTTAAATTGTAAAAAAAAAAAAAACAATGCAGAAGAATTTAATATAATTATTATTATTACTTTATAGGTTGTCATTGTATGGGAGTATGCAAAACGTCAATTGTCGATAAAACAATGTTTATATGGTCATACAGATGCTGTAACATGTTTATCATCTAGTACAGCATATAATGTTATCGTATCGGGTTCTAGAGATGGTACTGCAATTATTTGGGACTTATCCCGATGTTTATTCGTTCGACAACTTCGGGGACACGCAGGACCAGTAGCTGCAGTAGCTATTAACGAGCTAACGGTATTTATAAAAAATATTTAAATGTCTATAATTCATTATAAGATGAACAACAATTCTAATAAAATATATTTTATATAGGGTGATATAGCCACTTGTGCTGCTACATGGTTACATGTATGGAGTATAAATGGCGAAGAATTAGCGAATGTAAATACATGCGTTGGAAGAGCTGATAGAATGCAACAAATTTTGTGCGTTGCATTCAGTCAGACACATGAATGGGATTCACAGAATGTAATAATGACTGGATCTACGGATGGAGTTGCACGCGTATGTTGTGATCTTTTATATCACAAAATTTAAAGAAAAAAGAAATTATTTTTAAGATTATAAATAAATAATAATAAATTTTGCAGATGTGGTCAATGGATTTTGTGCAAGTGCCTGCGGAAGAGGAACAATTGGAGGAACTTTATGGTGATAAAGAAGGACAAGATGATCCAAATGTACAAGTTGACCAAAGTGAAAGTACAAAGAAAAGAGTTCACGAATTAGTAAAACAAATGAGTATATCTACTGAAGGATCAGGTAAATTAAGTTTATTTATTATTAAACATTTGTTATACCATCTATATTTATTCTATTATTGTCTCTATTATAATTATATTACTTTGTTTATAAAGGGATGCTAATGAAAAGTGGATCAGAAAGTAGCCTCTCTGAACCAGAGAATACCAAAGAAGCTTCTAGAGCTCACGAGGAAAAAGAAGAATGTTCAGATAATGAATCTAGTAATGGTTCAAATAACAAATCTTTGTCACATTGTAACCATGCTTCTGCAGTTATATTAAGACGAAAAGGTCGCGGAAATCCAATGTTTAGAAAAAGCGAAGGTGGAGGACGTGCTGATAGCGAAGGGACACAAACAAGGTGATTCATAAAGTTTGTTAATTTAAGATATAGAGATTAAATATATATTAAAAACAAATATTATATTTTCTAAAGTAAATTACACAACAACCCTGGAGATACGGAAGGAGCCTTGAGAACTAGTAAAAGTGATACCAGTTTAACTGATAGTTTTGTAATGGTTAATGAATCTGATACAAAACCCAAAAAGATTAATCCACAAAATGTTTTGAGAGATGGATTTAAATGGCAAAGACAATTAGTCTTTCGAAGTAAATTGACAATGCATACTGCTTACGATCGGAAAGATAATGCAGAGCCAGCTTCTATTACGGCATTAGCAGTATCGAGGTAATATATAAAGTTTTGATATTTTCTATTTCTTTTTTTTTTTTTTTTTTTTTTTTATTTTAATTTTTGAGCACGTATAAATAATACTATTTCTAATTTATTACATTGATTCTGATATTTATAGAGATCATAGAACAGTGTATGTTGGTGATACTCGTGGTAGAGTATTTTCATGGAGTGTTTGTGAACAGCCAGGCCGTACAGTCGCTGATCATTGGTTGAAAGATGAAGGAGCAGACACCTGTGTTGGATGTGGTGTTAGATTTAATCTGTATGAAAGGAAACACCACTGTCGAAATTGTGGTCAAGTGTTCTGCTCCAGGTAAATTGATGTTACATAGAGAAAAAAAAAAAATTAGATTTTCTTCATCTCTAGGGAAGGTAATAATTATTTATTATAACATTGTTTTCACACGCAGATGTAGCAGATTTGAATCTAAAATTTCAAGACTTGGAATTATAAAACCTGTTAGAGTTTGTCAAGCCTGTTATTCTTCACTACATTCTCAATCTTCTACTGAGAATAATACTTAATATAATAATATTAAATAATATTTAAAATAATAATTATAATAGTAGTAATAATAATTATATACAATAATACAACAATAATATTAATACTAATTTAATAACAATAATAACATTGAATCTGCTGTTTATTACTAAACTAGATAGAAATATTGGTCGAATGTATATAATCATGAGTAGCTATTAAGCTCATAGTTGAGTATCTGTACATGAAAGACAAGGTGTGGATTTTATTCTATTTGTGTCTTGTAGAGAATATACACAGGTTACATGATTCAATGTGAATATTATTTTGGCCATGCCTGGCAGGAAAACAAATGTTGCAATTGCTTTTTTAATTCAGAAGTGATACATACCACTTCCGAAGTCAGCTTAAATGACATTGAAATTTTTATCACCTTAACTAAAATATAAACAAAATAATTTATACCAATGTGTGTGTAACAAGTATACATGAAAGTTAAGTACAGAATTTATTGCCTAAAGTGCTAAAATATATATATTAAAAAAAAGAAAAAAAGAAAAAAAAAGAAAGGCTAAATGTATAAAGCCATTAAAAGCACATGCTGCTAAACACGTACATTTGAATTCACGTACTATTTAATTTTTAATGTTTTACGAAGTTTTTGTACAAGGTCATAATTCTCTATCGTAACTACGTACATAAATATGTATCTCATATTTTTTATTCAAGGAATTTTGTAGTCTCTTCAGACTACAAATTCTATTATAATCTACATCATTAATATAATGTGTATATTAAACTTTTCATATTTTATTGTTCAATAACTTCAAGTAACTATGAGTTTTTGAAAATATGATTTCAATATGTTCACGAATTATAAGTGAACTGAAAAAATAATCGCTAACGTTGCTTAAATGTTTTTTTCTCCTGTATTTAAATCTCTCTATCTTATATTTACAATTTAAGTATGTTAGTAAAAAATACTAACACATAATATTGTATGCTTTTATATGCTTGAAATGTGAACGACAGTATTTAAACGAATATATTTAGTTTATATATAATATTCAACATATACAATTAATTTGTAATTACAAATTACAGGAAAATGTTTAGAAAAAGCAAAACTCGTATAGTTACACAACAATATATAATGACGTGTATCACTTATGACTTCTATTCAAATGATATAGATTTTAAATTTTACAATAGACAATACCTTATCTGCATAAAGTGTTTTTATTGATAAGCTAGTTTTATTGATAAGCAAAACTGTAAAATTTAAAATCAGTAATAGTATCTAAGTGATGACATAAATGTGGATGGAAACTTTTAGTTAAAAATTGGATCGTTAATTTTTTTAGTAGCAAAAATTATTATTTTATTATTATTTTAATATGTATCAAAGAATATATAAAAAAAAAAAAAAAAAAAAAAATACTGCATTTTAAGAGAAGGCCAGAGCAAATTAAAAGGAACAAAGTTAGATATGTAAAACAGGAGCAGCCAGAAAGAATCTTTTACAAATCTTTAAAACATATGGGATGACTGTAAAATTAGTCTTATTATTGAAATAATGAATACTACTGTTTTTGTATTCTATTGAAATACTTCCATTTTTCTAAAGGCACAAATTTTATAGATGAAAAAATGAAAATGTATGCTCGCTATATGTAAGCTGAGTGAATGCAATTTAAAGGATTAAATCTTTCGGTATAATACATTTGTAGTACCATTGTTACTAGTCAAATATTCCCAAAATCAGTGAAAACGTTCTTTTAAAAAAAAAAAAAATAACAAGTCAAAACATGTAGTGTGGTATAAATGTAATTAAAAAAATATTGCATATATGAATTATCCATACATAAAGACACACAACATGTGTATATGTTACCATGTATTCTATTCAAATAATGTCAATGTCATGACCACAAACTATTTTCAAAAAAAATATTGTGGGTTTCTGTAAATTTTACTTTTTTACTTCTATTTATATATAGAGAGAAGGAATTTTTAAAGATGTAATTTTGAATGTAAAATCTATGCATAAAAGTCTACTTCCAAGTATCACTTCATAAAAAATATAAAGTTCATATTTTACGATCTGAACTTTAAAAAGACTAAAAAAAGAGCTGTTTTAATAAATTCATTATATATTGATATATTGAATTACTTACCGAGATTGAATAGGAAAGCTCCATGATATATCATTTATTATTATTTATTTGCAAAATGTAATGTACATATAGGGGTGCAATTTCTAGTCCTAGGCATTCTGAGTGCCTTTTCAGTTTATTATTATAATTCAACAGATTTTTGCTTTACAGTTTCCAACAGTATTATTTATATTTACATTAACATATATTCTTTATCATATATTTATCACATTTATTATAAGAAAAATATTCAATGTAATTTATTATATGCATTTTACTATATAAATTTTAAACCATTCTATTCTTCTAATTAGTAATCATTCTGTGCTGTGCTGTTGTTAAACTATAACAATTAGATGAAAACAAATATATAAAAAAACATATTTATCTCGTATACAAGAATTATATTGCATTAAGTTTGTGTTAGTTTATAAGAGCATACTTTGTAATTTAGTGTCAACATGGATTTTAATGATTTTTCTTATTTTTAAATTTACATAAATTTAAAACAAATTTATATATATATATATTATATTTGTAATAAATTATTTCATTTCAGTTTTTTTTTTTTTCTTCATATGTCCACATTGTAGTTATTAACATCAGAATATGTAACTATAATAACAGTACAATTTTGTGAGAGAACAGTGACTGCATTGACAGATCATTTCATTAGAACACTGTATTAGCAAATTGTATTTTTTTAATATTTTCGTAAGTAGCGAAATGAAAAATAACTATATCAGTTACACAAGTTTAGTAGTACGATCAGTGTCTGTTCTACTGTATTTGACTAATTGGTAAGAAATTATGATATTGAATGGTCAAATTCGAACATGTATATAAATGAGATAGTAAAGATCGTTCATTAGTTTCAGATGTAAGTATAATGAATGAAATTTAAAGAGTAGCCTAGATAATATTGTAATATCTAATATTGCGATATATGAGCTTTTAAAAATGTATTATGTGCGTAAATGAGTATATACTTCTCAACTGCGCGTAGAAACCATAAATATGTATACATACTAAACATTACATATACATACCTATATAAATATATATATATATATAAAATATATATAAATATATATTTTTATATATAGATATATTTATATTTAGCTCTATTATATTGTTAGATGGCATTGAAATAATATTGTATAGTAGAACTTGTTCGGTATAATTATATTGAATGGGCCAAAGATTTAGTGTATTCTTTTCCCTGAATAGCTTAAGATAGGATGATTCTGATAATTATTCTTTGATCTTTCTGTTAAAAATTTTAATTTCTTGTATATAGTTTATCATTATTAATATATAGTTATTATAATAATTATCATGTCAAATATATAATATAGATATTCCATTTATTATAGTCAGACATGTTTGTGTGAAACAGTTGATTACAATCTATGACAAGCACTTTCATGTACTTCTACTCTCCATGGATAAAACTTTCTTTTGCATTTATTACATTTAACGAGTTCTATACTGAGTTTATCCAAATCTACATTCTCTTGATTCAACACTGTAAAAAATTAATATGTTTATAAAGCAGATAAATTTGTAAATGTATTTATAAGATATTGAATGCATTCAATATGAATTTTACCTTCTGGAATAATATCATCTTTTTGTTCAATTTTTTCTGTAGGTGTTTCAACATTATTTAGAACATTATCAGATTCAGAATTAATATTGGCATGTGGTGGAGTTCGTGGCAATTGACGTTTTGGTTTCATAGGATCAAAGCTCGTATTCACCTATATGAATAAAGTAATAATTATACATCTCTCAATAGATAATACGATTTAAATATAATCTTTGATATTACATTTATTATGTATTTTTTTTTTTTTTTATACCTCAGGGATATCGTCCTTATCTTCATGTTGTGGTTTATTTTTCTTTTTTTTTTGATTTAAACTCTTCTTTACAACCGGCTCTTTTTCTTGAATATTTTCATCTTCAAACATTAATTTTTTTTTACTATCGAAAGATATTTCTTCAAACTGAATGTTATCGAGCTTAACTTCATTCTCTGTTCCTACAGGACTGAATAAATTCTGATGTATAGTTTCATCTTTCATAGACATCTCTTCTAACTTTTGCGTTTGATTTAGCATCTCATATTGCGTACTCTTTATATTTTCCTTATTTTCCAATTCCTATTGTTATAAATAAAATAAAATGTTTAGCATCACGAGTATTGGCATTTATAAAAATTTGACAAATAAAATTACCTGGTTCTGGCAAGCTTGATTGTTACATTTACAAGTCGGACCACATTTACGTTGGTGCTTAACACAACCGCATATTTTGGAAGAACAATTACCTTTGCAAGTACATATTTTTTGCTTGGTAGAACTTTTTAAAATTTGAGGATCTTTCACTGTTTCATTAATCTTTCTTGGACTTTGAACGATATCCGTATTAATTTTTGCAGATAAGTTTTTTGAAGAAAGAAAATTACCACCCGCATGCTTTCTAAGATTATCATTCTCTAATTGTAATATTTTTAATTGTTCTTGCAAACGAATTATTTCGACATTGTCAATATTATCAGTCTGAATAGCTATAGATATTTGTTTGCTGAAATTACATACAAATTATTATGCATGAGAATTATTTTCTTTTTTATCTCTATATTAAGATTATTAATATTTTATTATTAATATTTTATTTTATTATATATTACCTTTCATGTTGAACTACTTGTTTTTCTTTTCTCTTAACACGTGGCATGTTTATTAAAGAATTATTTCAAGTTACAAAGAAATGAATGCGAGGACAAAATTTCTCGTTGACAGCTCTCGCACAATGGATCCGGGTGTATAGACGTTACAAAGCAAAATACTTGTTCGAAAATATTAAAATTATTCACTATGAAAAATCTCTTAAAAACGAGTTTTTATTTACAGTATAATATTACATATTTTCTAATTATTACAATTTGTTATTTGTATTCGTTGTAAATATGTATGTTAAGTCTTTGTGATGAAATTTGAATTTACCTAAACGTTAAAGTCTAAGACTTTGATTGGACGAATTCAGCTATATACAGACATATATATATATGACATATAAAAATATGAAGACATTATTTCTTTTTTATTTTTGATCTATGCTATACTTACTTCAATGATAACTTTAGAGAATAGTCATTTCAATAATATAAATGTTAACAATATTTTTTTTTAATTCGTTCAACATTAAAATAAACAAATAGTTAACTACGAAGAGAATGTAAACTCATTCGATAATATTTGTTTCATCATGTTGCACTTCAGTTTTTTTGTTATTATTTACAAAAGTTGTATTTATTAGAAAAGATTGTACATTTAAATTGTTTACACTATACGAGACTATTAATATCAATGGCTTGTAGATATATATTTATATAAATATTAAGTATCTTAATAGCTTGTCGACAAATAAACTTTGTCAATAATAATGGTATTATCATCTATCGGTAAAAAATTGTTTAGCCCCTTACTATAGATAAAATGTTCATTCATATATGTATGGACCGTTATATTGCCTATCATAAGGGGCTTAAAAAAGTTTCTTACTGATAGATGGCGCTCGCAAGCACAATTATTGATAAAGTATAAAGTACTATCTATCAACAGGCGCAACAAAAAATTCATATAAATAATTATTAAAAAAATTGGAAAATAAACATAATTAATTAATATTGATTTTAACTATTCAGTACGTACTATAAAATTTAATTGCACCACTTTATTTAAAAATATAGACATTGAAATATATTTTAATAGAATATAAATATATATTTAATAATGAATTGAATTAATACACAGAACACGATACACCTGATCATTATATACTATGCAATATACTACGCAAAAAACACGTAGATATATGTTTACGATATCGATACTGAGATGACATTTAAAATGTCATTATAATATTATTAATTTTCTTTGATACGTATATACGTTTAGTATCTTTTGATTTAATGTCGATTAAACTTGTAGATTATCATGAATATGATAACACGTAATAAAAGGATTATTATTTGTTTAATGATTGACGCAATATCTATTAATTTCCAAATAAAACGAATTTAACTATTAGACGTAATATATAATATTCAATTAATTAGTTATATAAGAACTCTAAGAAAGCATATTTGATTAAAGTTATAATTTACAGAGCATAAATAATTCCTATTAGGATCTTTTATTTGAAAAAAGTAAACAAGAGCAATTGGATTCATATGGTGATCGAGATTCTTCTTTCTTTTCGTTGCAACGAGTGGAACATTACGATTAGATAAGCGCGGTTCATAGCGCGGCCAAGATGCAGACTTCATAAGAGACCGGGAATCTCGAGGATTGCCTTCAGTTAATGCTGTGTCTGCAAACAGCCAATTCTTGAAGAAAATTGCATAAGATGATCCTATTCGTGTGCTTAACAAAACAAAGTTCATATATAATTAGTGGTGCTTTGTAACGAGCTCCGTGTGGACCTTACACACGATTAGATGAGATTTCAATGAATATTCGTCAGATCGAGTATCCAACAACGTGTTTGTAAGTTCGATTCATTTTCGAAAGAAAGAAAAAAGCTATTGTTATTTTTTGTGGTACACATTAATCTACTTAAAAATATCAACAGAGATATACGAGAAAAAAGTATAAGAGAGAGAGAGAGAGAGAAAGATATAGAGTCCTAATTATTCGTACCAGTTTAGAATAGAAGAGAACGTAGCGGCAATAAAAAAAAAAGAAAATGGTGGAAGCTACGACGTTCATTTCCTGATATTTAACTCGTATTAGACTCGATGCTGATGTGATTTCGAAAAGGACTCGGAAGGCTTGCCATCCGGCCTAAAAGATACAACAGGAAAAAAAAGATTTAAAAAAAGCTAGAAAAAAAAACCGGAAGAAGGTGACATCGATCATGCCTGCCTGTTCGAGCGAGAATTTTTCTAAATATTGGTCCACGAGCTCGCCGATTTCTAGGAGCAATAGCGCTTCACCGCTATTGCCCGGCACACCGTTATCGACATCGCCGCCTCTATCGCCGCCAATCTCGACTTTAAAGCGTTCAACATCGAACGTATCGAATTCTTCGAACGCGTCGAATTTGTCTCAAACGTCTAGCAACTCGAGCACGGTGATACTTTCTTCGAGACATCATCACTATCATCACTATCATCATCATCATCATCAACAACAGCAACAACAGCAAACGTTACATCAAGTGAAAAGCAAGGATCAGAGCTACAAATCTTCTTTCTTCGCAAGGATTTTTTATTGGTATCTCGGACTGATACCGAATTTCTTGAAAGCCATATGCAACGTTATCATTTACGCTATTTGGACGCCAACTATTTGGGTATCCGTTGTGATTAACTTGTTCTGGACGATCATTCAGCTACCACTTACAAGTTTGAAATGGTTCCTAACCATCCTATATACTCAATCCTCGGAAAGAGCACGAAACAAGAGATGCGTTTTGATTAGTGGCGGTAGCACGGTTCAGGCCGTTCATCTAGCACGTAACTTTTACAAGGCTGGTGCTAGAGTGGTCGTTTGCGAATTGGATGGGCTATTTGGATTGGCTAAATTTTCTACGGCTTGTTCGAAATTCTACACGGTGCCACGACCAGGTCCAGGTAGTGCCGCTGAATATGTAAAGGCTTTGAAGGATATCGTAAAGAAGGAGAAGGCAGCGTATTACATACCAGTGAGCATCACCAGTACCGCTTATTACGACGCCTTAGCGAAGCCGTACTTGGAGAATATGGGATGTGAATGTTTCGTGCCGAGTGCGAGTGAAGTGACGGCCTTGGACGATCCGTTGGAAGTCTTACGACGATGTCGTTCCTTAGGTTTACAAACGCCAGACCATTTCGTCTTACGATCGGTTCAAGACGTATCTCGACTTTACGAGGACAATACCTTCAGAACGGGAAGGTACGTAATGCTGGCGGCTGGTCCAGCCGGCATGAGGGACAGAGCAAAGATCGTATTACCATCGACGTCGTGGGAATTTATGAATCAACAACACGAGATCAGCGAAACGAAACCATGGGTTGTGATACGTGATCCAGGCGGCGATCATTTTATCACGTGTACAACCGTTAAGGAGTCACGAATCGTAGCAAACGTAACGTGCCGAGTCGACGAGTCTCAAGGGCTCATATTGGAAAATCGTACGGACGTAACGCAATGGTTGGACCGATTCTTTGCTCGTTCCTTTGCTACGAGAATCAACGGACACCTGAGCTTTAGGTTAGCTATATGCGAAAATCAAGGACCGTTGGTATGCATCGGCTGTCGTATAGGAGTTAGCCTTCCTTACGTATGTCATACCGGGATACATCCCCGTTTAGTATGGCGACCCTGCAGACATTTTTCCAGAGAAAATTCGACCGTTCTTATCAGCAACGATAGACAACAACATGAGCAAACAACGGACGGGACGACGAACGAACGAAGTACGAACAAACGTTCGATCGGTGAGACTTCTCCTCGTCTCTTGGGCACGGTTATCGATAAAAGAGAAGCACTATTTGTATACTGGGACCCACTGCCTTACTGTGCCTACTATCATCTGCAATTACCATTCAGAAGAGTCGCTGGTGCCATCAGGGCGCAACCTGCCCGACATAATCCACCTCTCGCGGTGGTGCAATGAGGTCATCCTTAACGTATCGCGATACATTATCCCAAATTTTAATCGGGATCTATTGACCTCTGCTAATTTAAAACTTTTACTCGTATCATTCTCTCTTCTCTCTCTCTTTTTTTTTTCTCTCTCTTTCTCTCTTTCTATCGGTCTTTTCTCTCTGTATCTCTTGCTCCAATGTCAAAGGAATCAGAAAACGTAAACTGAAAACAGATTCACAAGGGTCAAGTTCGCATCTCTAATCGTTATAAAAATATACATTTTCTTTAGCTTGCGAGCGTTCTCAAATTTGTCTTGGTGTACGTGTCATAGTGCAGATGGGTGAAAATGATGCACGTACGGTTCACGCGTTATCATCATTAATGCAACATACACATATACAAGGCTTCCGTTACGATTGATACGTTCCTATCTTCGTAGACTGATACGATAACAATCCCGAAATATATATATATATATGTGTGTGTGTGTGTGTGTGTGTGTGTAGGAATGTAGTAGCGTTTGAAAATATTCTCCATGCCTTTCCCCCATGCGTTTCCTATGTGAAACATTAAAATATCATGGTTATTTTTTTTTGTTCATCATTTATTCTTGTAAATAGTAGAATGTAACAGATTTAGCATAGACATAGAAAATAGAACAAAAAATGATAGGCGCGTGTCTTCCTTTTTCTTCCTTCTTTTTCTCTCTCTCTCTCTTTTTTTTTTTTTTTTTATCGATCCCTACCAATCATTATATTTTCTTTGAAAGAGTATATACGTTTCGTTATTGCGAAAGCTATCGATTTTAAAGTGGCATCGTATATTTCTTCTTTTTTTTCCGATCATTAAAAATCATAGAGATGAACACAGAGCCGACTAATCTCTATTTATAAGCCGAATGATAATCTCATTAATAGTATTTTATATTTAAGCAATAGTGGATGATAAGAAATTTATGTAAAAACGACCTTGATAATGATGATGATGATGATGATGATGATGATGAAGATGATGATGATGATGATGTCGTTGTTCAATAACCGGCCAAATAAAATCGATAAGTAATATACGAACAAATGGAATCGTGCCTAATTACACTCGTAATTGTTATATTATTTATATATATATACATAAATATAAATATAAATATAAATATATATAATATATATACACATACATACACATTTACACATTAATATATTCATTAATTATATAAATAAGCAATGCGATAAAATGCAAAATTAATTTAAATTGAGTATAATGATTTCTACTTATCATGGAAACGTTCAACTACTCATGGAAACAACTTATGGAAGAAACCTTCGAAATTGTTACGAGACACTTACACTTACATATTATATTAATTCGTTCAATTTTATCATGGCTGTTTGTATTACACCAATAGGCATGTACAAACTTGGTTTGTTGGATGTTGCTCGGTTTGGATTAATCTCTATACATATATTTGCTACGCTGTAAATAATGTCTGTTATGGATGGAAGGATGACCCATGGGGCAACCCTGACGGACTTTGACAGCCTGGGGTCGACAGTTCGAAAGATGTTCCATGTCAGTATTATCATCCTCTACAATCCCTCTCTCTCTCTCTCTCTCTCTCTCTCTCTTCCTTTTTTCTTCTCTTTTTTCGTCTCTCTTTTTCTTTCTCTTTCTGTCTTTCTGTTCTCTCGTGATCCATTCGATAGACATTGAGATTTGTCCGGTGTTAACCGATAATTGATATATAATAATCGATCCAACTCTTTGTCAATGTCATTGACAAAAATGATAAAAATTATTATTATCAATAAGATGTTATTGCAATTTGGATATATAGGGACCATTCACGTGACTTCGTTTAATCGTAACTTCTTTTTAGATCTTCGAACTATAATATTATACACGTGCGCGCACATACACGTACACACACATATACACAAACATACACACTCCTGAATACATTTATAACTTTATCCCCTTTCTTAAATTGATAATAAAAAAGTATAAAAACTATGAATGAAGGTTCTTAGGAAGTTTTAGACAAAACGATTATATAGTATCTCTCTCTCTCTCTCTCTCTCTCTCTCTTTCTCTCTCTTTCTCTCTCTCTAACACTGTTTTATCATGCGATAATATTGAAATGTAGTACCTTGGCGACGGCGAAGAAATAAATCGATGTATATGCCTTCCTGCTCTTTTTCTTTTTTTTCCTCCTTAAGGATAAGACATGCAATAAACGCGTTCGTTTTCTATTCCCTTATAAAAATTCGTAGGAGTCTCGTCCGACTATTATCAGCCATTTTTTTCTATTTACTCGTTTCATTGAAGATATTATATAGATATGTATATAAGACATAGGGTAGGACAAAGAATATATACATATATATATATATATATATATATATATATATAGATTACATCTTTTATGCTTGAAATCGTCATAATTTTATTGACGAATAAAATCACCACGCCAGTAAATACAATTTAAAATTGATAGCCACGTAAGTAAGTATATTATTTTTATTTCTATATTTCCGACTGTAATACGTGTAATAGAATTTGACCGATGTATTTCTCATTTCATTATAAATATTTACGAAGAATCGAATCTAGAATATGTACTTATGTGTAGATTGCACAGAATCGATTTATTTTAATGATATCCCATGAATTTGTAATATCTCATGTTTGTCGTAAGCTTGATCCTTGAACAAAAGTCGTTATAACCGACTGGTGAATTTATTATTTTAAACAATGTCAATCCTCGCGAGGTATATACGACGAAAAAAAAAAGGAAGAAAAAGAAAGGAAAAAGAAAAAAAAGGAAAATGGTTTACTGAAAAGAAATTTAAGGTCCTTAACCAAGGATATCTTAGGAAGAGATAGAAGTAAAGTCATTTTCTTGGGTAATGCGTGCCACGTGGTTCCAGGTACGACATTGTGGGAACCGATCCATCTGACTCACATACCAGTGGTCTCTAACTAACACTGACAAGCCCCACTTACCGATTACGAGCCAACGAACGAGCGAGCGAGCATTCGCTTTTGCTAGTAGTAAATTTACTTTACGATTCAATGCATTCTTTTCTACTTTATGCACCACATCAGCTTACAATTTCGTGTGCAGTTTGAAAGCACGGAAAATGATCAGAAAAAGTCGTTCGCGTTTCGGTCTATGTTAGACCGAAACCGCACGCGTTCTCGTTAACATCAACAAGTGTCTTCTTCGGTCTAGTCCTTTTTCTCGAGCTACACGTAGCATTATTCCACTCGTTGAAATTGGATATAATACGAATTGTGAAACGAAACTCGCTACCAATTCTCGATTATATGTTATATGTGTCTTTTATGTATAATATTTATGTATGTATGTATGTATGTATGTATATATGTACGTATTTACATTCACGATAAACGCGCTATATTCAACGTAATGCTAGGACGCGAAATTGCAGTTGAAATTTCACGAGAGTAAACGCGATGCGTGTTCGAAGACCACTTAACCCTTTATATACTTCGGCCCCCATTATAAACTTCTCCCTCTGTAGTTTCTCATTTCCCGTGGCAGACACCTTCTAAGTCGGTCGTATGATGATCTCTCTTTAATCACGTATGCACGTTTTTAAGATATATATATCGAATTTGATAATAATTAGAAATAATCTCGTTAATTAATATGCATTTATTAATATCTCACAAAAAGTACATACACAAGAAAAACGTTATTAACTATATGTATAACGATCATGTTTAACACGAAATAGATAAAGCGTGTATTGAAAAATAATATAAAAATAATATATAAGAATAATATGTACACGAGATTATATAAGAAAAAGAAGATCAAGGTTCTTCGTTTTATTAATTTTTTTATTTTTTTTTTTTTTTTACTTTTATGCCTAAGAAAAGAAAAAGGAAAAAAGTAAAAGAAAAGGAAAAAAAAAAGAAAGAAAGAAAGAAAAGAAACGAAGATACCCTTTACGTATCAGTCTTTAGAAAATTGTCGGCGGACAATTTGTAACAATGGTAAATGAATTGATGAAAACTTTTTCTTTTCTTTCTTTCTTTCTTTCTTTCTTTTTTCTTCTTCTTTCTTTTTTCTTTTTCTTTTTCTTTTTCTTTTCTCCTTCTCGATAAATACGAGTAAGTATGCATAAATCTCTTCGTATATTAAAGAATAAAGATTTTTTTTGTTTACAAATATATTATATGTTCATCGTGAAAGAGAAAATGAAATAGATAAAGAGATAAAGAGAGACAGAGAGAGAGAGAGAGAGAGAGAGAGAGAGAGAGAGAGAGAGAGAGAGAGAGAGAGAGAGAGAGAGAGAGAGAGAGAGAGAGAGAGAGAGAGAAAGAAAGAAAGAAAGAAAGACAAATAGAATTATTGCATAATTGAAAGTGGTATTAAAGATATCGTAGGTCGAAAAAACGTATTCGAAAAAGTATTATAAATTAGATAACTGTACCTTATTTGTATCTAATCTCTCTCTTTCTCTCTCTCTCTCTCTCTCTCTCTCTCTCTCTCTCTCTTTCTCTCTCTCTACACAAGACGAAGTGCATGCAGAGTAAGTACACACAGAGTAAATATACGTCTCGAAAGGGGGAACTCTTTCGGTGTATCGATGGTCAGCTATTAATACTTTCCCGTTGTTAGTGCTACACGGAGTGGCAGACCGGCAACGCGATAACGAATATATACTGTTTTTTACTCGTTCGCGTACCTAAAGTTTTTAAAAGACGATCGATTTCATCTCCTCGAATCGTTTTAACAAAAAGAAACAAGAAAAATAACAACAATTACGAAAGAGCCATATACGTAAATACGTAAATACATACGTAAATACATAAATAAATAAATAACATACATACATAGATAGATACACAGATACGTACTTACGTACATACTTACGTACGTACTTACGTCCATACTTACGTCCGTCTTCGTCCATTTTTTTTTTTTTTTTTACAAAGGAGGGTGATATCGATTATAGAAAGAACATGAGCCATTCAACATACGTTTTTCTTCTTTCACTTTTTCTCGTTACTATTTTCGTTGGTGAGGCGTATCGATACGCAGAATGTCAACGGCAACCAAACGACGAAATCATATGGGAATACGACGTACGCAGACCATACAGACTCGGTATCAATCAGGTATTGTTCATTTTCAATATATATATATATATATATATATATATATATATATGTATGTATATATATTTCTTTTTCTTATTCGTTTTCAATCGAATTTGAACAAAAGGAAAGGGGATAATGCTTCGAATGTATTTTTTTTTTTTTTTAAATATCAACCAGCCGTACATTCATACACGTAGCACATATAAAGCTATCGTTTACATTATAAATAATTAGGTGATTTATATCGTAAACATTTGTTTTACATTTTTTCCTCCATCTCTTTTTCTCTCTCTTTCTCTATCTTGTTTACAGGAAGTAGAAGCAGAATATGGACCAACAATGGCTATCATCACTTGCATAGTGATCGATTCATTATCCGACGAAGATAACGGTGCTGTATGGATAACGGCTGGCGGTTTAGGTCAAAATTTTGTCAAACTTAAATTTAGATCGAAATACTCGAGAGGTCTTCGTTACAAAGTCTTTGTGTATGGTCAATCTATGCTAAAACAGGGATCGTGAATCATAATATTTCTTTCGAATCATATATAATTTTCATTTGCTTGATTTAACCTACGTACCTACGAACAAAGACGTATATATAATTTTTTTTATACACATACACACACACACACACACACACACACATATATAGTCACCAATAAGATATAAAAAAATTTAATTGAATTCGTCTGTTCGTAATTATTGAAACCTATAATCACTTTAGTACACGCAGAGAACATTGTTAGAGGTGCGCAAAGAAACGTTATCAGAGAACTTTCCCTAACGATCTTTCGTTATCTACTAGCTAGTTATCATTATCTAGAAGAGTGTTAGAAACCTTAGAGGAGATAATGACGTGCGCACAAGCAATCGAGTAAAGTTCGAGGGGAAGTCAACGTACGAGTCGTTAATCTGTTAGTTGGAATGTTGAAATTTAATGGACGGAACATTAAGATCAAAACAATTTCATTCGCTTATACATCCTTCATATAAAATATTCATTCATATGAAATATTCGAAATAATGTTATCTCGGAAATACGAAGCTACGTTCTCGATTGACGAACTATTATACTAATCTTACAATAGAATAAAAATAAAATAATACAGGAAAAATATCGTGAGCGATTCTATTACGTCGGAATTTGATTTCATGTGGTTAGTCACGTAACTCTTCGAGATCGGAAAACCATTTAAAAGCGAAACGATGGGAGTTACCAAACAATGGGGGTTTCTTTACTCGACAAATACGATGAAGACACGAGAACGACCGAGATCGAAGAAATTCGAATATTTTTCCTTTCTTGCACGAAATAACAATCAACTATATAAGTATAACCGAAGCGACATGCGAAAGAATACACACACACACGTACACACATTTCTTTTATCATATTAAACATGATTACCGAACGAACGAGTAATCACGATTTTATTACATTATTTCTTATCGTTTGTGGACGATCGTTTGTTTTCTTTTATCGAATTAACCACAATAACAACAACAAAAAAAAAAAAGAAATGTTATCTTCCTTCTCCTCGTTTTATCCCGAAACTTCTTTCGAACAATTTCAAGTCACATACTGTTTGATTTTTAATAATACTCTTTCATTTTAATTTAACTCTCTGATCTTACACCTTCAATAAAGTAAATATTTATGAGCATCCCGACTCTGCTCGGGATTGTAAAATAACGAAAGTTCCAGACACCCACCAACTCATTTATCGTATGCTTATAGAGATAATCGAACGTTTTACTGAATATCTTTGTCGAATTTCAATATCGAAATTGCTCGAAAATAACGTAATAAATTATATTATACATGATCATATCCATTGACTTAGATAGCTTATTCGATTTTTGAGGGAGGTCAAATTATATATTGAAATAATACGATAATAAGTTGTCAATTCATTCTTTTTTTTTTTTTATTTTTATCACTTTTTTATTTATTTTTTTTTCTTTTCTTTTTTGAAAGAGAAACGAATACTGCATTAAAATCTAAAGATCTATAATTAGTCAATAATTTCAAAATATATATATACAATTTTTATAATATTTATACACTTTAACATACACACACACACATATATATATATATATATATAGTGAATCACTATATATATTTTTATAAATACTATTATAGATTTATTTTCAGTTTTACTTAATCTACTTTATTCTTCATTCTAACATTAAATACATACACACATACACACACAATAATTTTTTAAAACATTATTGCAAATAAAAACAAAAAAGAAAATGAATGAAATGATATAAGTAATATTATAAATTAAGAAACAAAATTATAAAGGACAAATAAGGAAGGATAAAAATCGAAACATATGGAGTAGAAATCTTTGTGTACGTGTATGTGTATTTATATATAAACGTTGTTGAATGGGAGTTATCCGTTCTCCGACCCTAGCTCCTTCATCGCGAAAGGGCTCGTGAGGGTGCGCGTGGAAGCGGCTAGGGGTGACTCTGCACGCGAAGCCACGACGGTGGTTCAGGATGAAGGTAAAAGCTTCGCGATACCGATAGCGACGCTTAGTAAAAGCCGGCCGTCCGTGGCAAACACAACCGCACCCTGTTGTCAATTCCCCAATAGATCATCGAAAAGGGGAAGCCAAAAACTTTACACTGCCATTCACTACTCTAATAACTCAACTCTCAAAATACAGAACATCTTCATCCGGTTACGACATTTTCATCATTAACATGCCACGGGTAAGTTGATTATATATATATATATGTGTGTGTGTGTGTGTGTATGGGTTTATGTATAAAAGAAAAAGGAAGACGATCAAACGATGATCATTTTCCTATTTTATTCATTCAATTTTCTTTCTTTATATCGTTAAGTCTGTAACATAATGAGTTGATCATAAAAAAAAAAGAAAAGAGCAAAAAATTTCATCGAAATAATTTTCGGAGGTTTTAATATTGTATTTATTTTATTATTTAATTAAGTCATAAAAGTTATACATATTTTTTTCTCTTTTATATGAAGTCGCTTCGTATTTTTTTTTTTTTTTTTTTAATTAATTAATTACTTGTAAATAAACGAATAGAGAGAACTCGAGGTTGATAAGTCTGATATCTATGTACGTATCTACGTAATCGTAATTAAAAATAAATTTGGAATGACTTCCTCGGATATAAATTCTGATGAAATGTAAGATCAAAGGAGATAAATATCGAGTTTTTCGCGTGATCTTTAATTTATTGACACGAGTAGGTACATATACGTATGTATCTACGTGAGATAAATCGGTAAAGAGGTTTCAGAGTAACAGGCAAATTAACTGGTTTCACGTTAGCTTGATTGACCCTTCCCATTAAATCTTCAAACTTCATAAATGCGAACGCTGTAACTAACGTAATTTTAGCCTTGTTGTACAACGATAATGATAACAGCTTTGAACGATCATCTACCGGCAATAGTTCATTTTCTCAGCACGTTTTATAATAATTAGTATCTATGAGTATGTGTATATTTTCTTATGTGAAATAATATCGTACCATTGGAATTTAATTAATGGTTATCATATTCGTCAATCGATGATTACGTTATTATAGTAAATACATATTACGGTTCGATTGCTAGTTCGGTGTAAAAAATAAAAAAAATACATAAATAAATAAAAACTGACGTCATAGAAAACAAAAAAAAAAAAGAAAAGAAAAATTAAAAGACGAAAAAAAATATTTTTTAAAAGATATATTACCTTCTTAGCAACGATTTGTTACGGTTATAGCAATGACCACTGGTCATTTTCACAGAGGTGTGTGACGCATCGAGAGAACAAGTTAGGGGAAATTCGTTTGAATTGTAAGCTAGCTTGTCACATGTTTCAATCTCATATATTGTCAGAGGATAATGAATAAGACACGTGTCTATTGATAGTGAATGAATTTTGTTGATTGTCATTGTGACGATGTAACATATAATTTCGCTTTTAATGAGATCGACTGTAATCAATAGTGCCGATGAAATAATGCCGATAAAACGTGGATAATATAAATTTTGCAATTTTTAATCGTGCATTATGATTTTTCTATTCGTCACTTGGCATCGTCATATACATGCAAACATACGCATACAAACGCAAACATCAATGAACGAGGAGTTTATTTATGAATGGCAATTTCCGTAAGCTTGTGAAATCGATTTTATTTTCTTTTATTTCGCCTTAAACAGCACTAATTAATCGATCGAGATTTATTAGAGAGATAAAAAAAAAATAAAAAATGCGTTACACAACGTTTGACTTCTAATCCTTCTTAAAAATATTTCTCTTATCATCAATAATATCATCAGTGTAGTCCTTTTATATACATGCATAAAATACATATTCGATATATATATATATATATATATATATATATATATATATATATATAAGGGAACAAGCATCGAAAGCAATCGATTACGTCAAATTATGACTTATAAAATTATTGCATTATGCTATAATAGGTATATGTGTGTGTTTGTGTGTGTATATATATATATATATATAATATTATATATGAAACAGAAGGTTATAATATGATTATAACATTTCGCATATATATCATAATTTTTTCCTCGGCGATCTGAATACGAGAGCAAAGTACAGATTTTCAATGTAAGAAAGGGAAAGAGAGAAAAAGACAAAAAGATATAGATATAGAAAGAGGGAGAGAGAGAGAGAGAGATAGATGGGAAATATTTTACGTACATTACATACATACATACATACATACATACATACATACGTACATAGAAATATACATACATATATACATACACACATATATAAATGTATCTATTCTTTGTTTATAAACGATAAAAACAGATAATTTATTCATCACTTAGAAAAGTCTAATCTGTCAAAACGTCAATTAGAAATTGCAAGAATTAACAGTTTTTCAATCGCTAATAACTATAAACATAGGCGCCAATAAAATCATGAAAATTAATAGTCGGAGAAAAATTGTCAATAGACCGACGAAACAGATTGAATTATGTTTGTTCTTTTCTTTATTTCTTTTTTCTTCCCTTTTTTTTACACAAATTGGCCAAATTTTTTTTTAAAACGACATTTGAACACGATGTGAACGATGTATATATGTATAAATATAACTTTCGGCTATCATGCTAATTCGAGAAAGATTAGAGCCACGTGTATCATATCAACGCGATTAGTGGGCATTGACCACTGTTAATTTCCACGAGTGATACAAATTCTTCACTTTTTTTTTATCAATGATTTAAGGTCTTGCCCTGTCTTCGGTAGATCAATGTTTTTCGTTTCGATCATAAAATTTCAATATTATATATAGAATAGACCAGAAAAGTTTCTATGAGTGTCGAAAATTTGATTTTAAAAAATCAATTATTCCTCTTCGAGATTTTCTGTGCTTGTGGTTGTACTCCTTTTCAGTTTTACGATTTGAAAAACAAAAAGAAAGAGAAAAGAAAAATGAAAATTAAAATCGATCTAAAGAATTTCGAGAAAATGCCGAGAGAAAAAACTCGTAATTGATTTTTAAAATCATCTATAGCATATATTTATATAGTTAATAATTTATTTTTCTTTGTGATAGCAATTTTTTAGTAAAACGTCGCGAATACTACGATTCACTGTCATCATAGTCACAAAGATCTTAACTATCGATACGAAAACGTAAATGCTCACGGTCAAGGGCACAACGTTAGAAATCGTTCTCTAAAACTATGCGACCACGAAGTTATATAGCGATGCCATAGAATTCTCTCACGCTAGGGTCATAGAATATATTGTTCAACATAAGTTTCAACGAGCACATTTCGAATTCACCTTTGAATCTAGACGAACGGCCGAAAGATAATTTATCTTCAAAACGAAAATATATCTAAGGAGAAGACGAGACGATTTTAAAAAAAGAAAAAGAAAGAAAGAAAAAAAAAAAAACATTTTGTATCTTTTAATAAGAATATGTAAATTCGAAGCAGTATATTCTTGGAATTTTTATGGAACATTTTATAAATGTCACAGAAGTTACGAGAATTTCACGTTTTATCTATTTCTATGAAATTTTATTGACACTTTTTGTAAATTACGTACGATATCACGTGCGATATATATATATATATATATATATATATATACACACACATAGTTTTAGAAATTATGTATTCATATCAGTAGAAATATAGGAATTTAATATATTATTGTACTCTACGAATATTTAGATTCTTCACTGTATATATGCATGTATGTATATATATATATATATATATATATATATATATATATATATATATATATAGACGGACATGTATATATGTGTATATATATGTATATATATATATGTATGTATGTATGTGTATAAATATATATTATCTATATAAAAAACATAGAAAAAAAAAGAGAAAGAGAGAGAAAGAGAGACGACCCTCTTTCCTTTGGAACTGGACTTGGTACTATTTAGAATAATTAAGGCTAATTGGGTGTACGTACGTTAATTAATTGATGAATAACGCATTAATTGTTATCTTGAAACGGCTTTACATCGTACATATCCGGATGTGGAAAAGCGTGTCTGAAATGTAATAAAAATACAATCGTGCAGATTATATTTTTTACAGACACGCGCCGTAGGACTTTGTTCTGTTTTTCAGGGGAAAAAAAAAAAAGAAAAAGAAAATAAAGAAAATATGTAACGCCATTATACCATAGTCTCCTATTGTGGAAGGCTACCACGAGGCGGTTGTCTACAAAGAAGACGTGAGTTCGTTATCGTCGTGTTCGAAGTGCGAAAAACGGGGAAAAATCAAGAGAGGAGTAAGGAAATGAAGGATGATAGAAGTTGAAGAAAAGGAGTCTCAATTTACCGCGAAGACAAAGTCTATAAAAACTCTTGTAGATATGGTGGAATGGTTCAATCCAGTTCAATCGCCGTTGCCAGGGTGACAATTCAAACTCCACAGATCAAGTTTCTTTTTCTTATTATTATTACACACACACACACACACATATGTATATATTGTTTTTTTCGTTACTCGTCTAGACGTTAGACAATTTGTCGTTACGTGATTGAAAGGAAAAAGAAAAAAGCAAAAGAAGGGAAAAAAATACACTTCGATATATTGTCCATATTCCAAAGTGTAACCACTCCAACGAATAATCTTATCTTAGTCTCTCTCTTCCTCATTAATTTAATTTTTATTGTTTCCTCCTCGTCTTCCTTTTATTCGTCGTCTACGCTTCTTTGGAAGAAAACTTCGCTTTTTTTGTTCTTTTTTTGCAAAACGAACATGAGAGAATTTATACTCTCTTTCGGGTTACTTCGTTTCAACTTCCATCTATTTATCGATAATTCATGCATAGCTAAGTACCTCGAACGACCATGATTTTCAGACCGGTATTACGAGCTAGAACGTACTTTATCTTTGCTAGGGCTATTAGTGCAGGTGTAAAATTCCCATGGTGTACCGTAAATCGCATGCGATCACGGAAATTAATAGTCGGGGCATGTCGTGAGTTCGTACGAGTTCTTCACGAACTATGCTCTGAGACCTTACGAGACCTCTATCACGAGCACGTGAAATCCTATAGGATGATCTACCTTCATCTTCTTCTTCTTCTTCTTCTTCTTCTTCTTCTTCTTCTTCTTTCTCATCTCATCTTCATTTTTATTTATTTATTTTATCGAAAAATTTCTTGTCGAAAACCTTGACAAAAAAGAAAAACAAAAAGCAGGATTAAAATCGACAGAAAATCCTTTCCAAAATTTATTTTGTTCATTCTAATCGCCAAAGTATACTCCATTGGATCGCCAAAACGTGCAATTACAATGGAACCATGTAGAAAAGTTTTAATTAGTTTTAGGAACATTCTTTCCTGTTAAAAGTTCACAAAGTTTCTCTCTGTGGCGAATTCGGTAACTAACACCGTTGTCTCTTTCTTCTTCTTTTTTTTTCCTTTTTTTTTTCTTTTTTTCATTAAATTTACCGATCCAACCACCGAGTTTTCCCTACTTTCCATAGACATGCGATTTCACTCGACGAGTTCACGAATGCTTATTTATCATCGATTTACTTTTCTTTTTTCTTTCTTGTTATAACGAAATTGCTACCTCGAATTGCACGATTTAGTATAATTTATAGAATTTCAACGAGCACTTTAGAATCAGAAATAGCTTTTTTTAATAGAATAGAAGGTATCGTAATATTTTCTTTTTTTTTCGAATTTATCAATGATCGAGAGATCGTTCGCACCAGTGACCGATCTGGCTACTTTATCTGACTACAACGATCAATTTGATTTCATGACTCCATGACAGTGTGACATTATTTTCAAAAAGATACTACAATAGCAGCGGAAAGTGGTATTACCAGTACGAAAGTTAGGACAGTATATTCGTGGGTGATATCTTCCAGGTAGCTGCTTAAGCATATATTGATTGGTGCCATTCAGTGCCTGGTAGTCGTTCATGCTTCTTCTACTTGTATTATCTGAAGGCGAAGAACTCTTCAGGAGGGTCATATTAATGCGTTGTTCTTTAAAAATCACCTTTTGGAGTATAGTGGGGTTAAGGGTTTTCCTCCATGTGTTATTTAGTTTTCAGTTCTTTCGCGAATTTCTTACTATGTGTTACGTTTTAAGAATTAATGGGTGAGTTGATGAAAAAAATATTTTTCTTTTCTTTTGTGTATATATATATATATATATATATATATATATATATATATATATAGTTACAAACGTGTTATATACTTATTTAATTATTTGAAATACACGTATGTATGAAGTATAGTCTATCGTCAGGGGTATTACATGCGACTCGAATTATCGACAGTCGATCTTTTTAATTAAATATAAAAATTATTTTAATTAATTAGCTATTATGATATAATATTTGCATTGATATGATTTAGACATTATCCAAAAATACTGGTCAGTTAACACCGAAAGGCCCGATGGAAAGAAGAAGACCGCCATTACTCAAAGGAACAAGTAAAATAAAGGAGGTATATCACATAACTAAAATTCTAACCATCTTCAAAATTTTATAAAATTTTACTTCGAAACTGTAACTAAAAATACTACGTCTAATAATGATAAAGATTATTTTATAAGAACATAAATTAAATAATAATTATTTTATATAATAAAAGAGAGAAAATTATAATATTCATTTGAATTTCGTATCTACTTTAACTAATTTTCTATTGGTCAATTCGAAATGCGACAAGTTTAAATTAGCCAATAGGCTAAGCATGTAAAATAATCTTTCATACATGAATTTTTATCAACTTAAAAGATAACAAAAAATATGTTTAACCTTATTTGATAAAGTAAATTAAATAATAAAATATATTTTGTGTTTATTTATATATTTGTCAAGTAATAATTTGAAATTATTAATTACCGATTTACAGCAATATTTACCATGACAACACATAACATAAACATAATCTATGCAAGAAATAGAATGGTTTCTATTTGTTCTTCCTGTTGTTTATATTATTATATATTATTTATAAATAAAAACTATTTATATTAAATTTGTATAAAATATAGTTAAGATGTGTTGACACGAGGAACGTGATATTTTTTTACAGTGAAACATAACCTATATTAAAAATTAAAATACATTTTTATAATGTAATATTCAGAGATTAATGTTTCTTTTTTTTTTTTTTATAAATATTTGACGTTATTATATTTTCTTGTTATTATTTTTATTTATTTTATTATAGTCTGAACGAAAAACTAGTAAAATGGATCCTACATATAGTACAATCAGTTGTCCTGGGGACGATGAAGAAACACTTTCACCAGAAGCTTTAGTCAGACAAAATTATGAATTACGACATCGCTTGGAAGAAGAAGCAGCAAGTTATAAAAGACGTTTAGATACTTACAGACAAGCTCAACAACATCAAGCTGCTCTTGTTTCTCGTTTGCAAGCTAAAGTAAATTTGTATCCCTTTATATATTTTTCTATCTACGAGATAACTTTTTTAAATAAGTAATAATAAGTAAAATCAATTATGTAAAAAAATTTATAGAGAAAAATTTTGTAGGTTTTACAATATAAACAAAGATGCTCAGAATTAGAAAGTGTGATGGCTGAAACTGCTGCAATAGATAATAGTAAACTATCTACTCAACCACAAGGTACATCTGCATTAGATGTTGCACATCAAACACTTAGAGAGATGCGTGAAGAGCAAATTCATGATTTAGATACTGCATTAAAAAAACTTGCAGAGGAGCGTAAAAAGTAATTATTACAAGTAATAATAATATAATGACTTTACATAAATAACATAGTATGTAATATTAAAAAAAAATTGTTATATTTTTTTTTATATGCAGATGTGAAAAATTATTAGAATTAAATACATCTTTGAAAGATCAATTAGAAGAGACTAGTCAAACAAATGAAGCTCTCACAAATGATCTTCAAAAACTAAGTAACGACTGGGATATTTTACGAGAAGAATTGACCATAAAAGAAGAAGAATGGAAAGAAGAAGAACAAGCTTTTAACGATTACTATACTTCTGAACATAACAGATTATTAAATCTTTGGCGAGATGTTGTGTCTGTAAAAAGACTATTTGCAGATATTAAATCTTCTACAGATAGAGATTTATCAAAATTAAATAATCAAATTACATCTGCTACTAACGATATTGTTTCTACCTGTAATAATACAAGTATTTTTATGAAGATGCAAACAAGTATAATTCAACCGTCTGTAAGTGCTTGATAATTATAATAATTTAATGTAATAATATTATAAACAGCATCGAAAATATTTTTACTTTGTAGGTATCGCAACAAATTCAAGAATCACAGATGGTTATGGACGTAAAATCAGAAATGGGATTACTTAAGCAACAGTATGACGTTGCACAAAATGAAATTCGGATGAAGGATGATAGAATTAATCAACTGATTCGTGAAATACATGCATTGGTATATAAATTTGTAAAATAATAGCACAAATTAAACAAACTTTATATTGTATATACAATTCTATTTCTGTGCATACAGGAAGAAAGATGTGGAGAAGCAGAAGCACAAACAAACAATATAACGCGTATGCAGGAAGATATAGAAATTTTACAAAATGCCTTAAGAGATATAGCTCATACTGTTATTCAAGATGCTGAAACTCGTGACACTGAGAGTACGCAACCACCTCCACATGTTCATTTATCACCTACTGGACCAATTCCTCAAAGATCGCCAAGACGTGGAGCGAGAGCTAATACTATACCAGCTTTTGCAGAGAGTACTATTAGTGCCGTTCAAGCCGCTTTACATAAATATCAATTAACGATACACGATTTACAAGTACATCAATATTTACAAAATTTTACTTGTTTGAAAAAAAAAAAAAGAAAATCTAGTAAAACTTAAACTAAAATAACACTTTCATTATAGGTGAAATTGCAAACTCATAAAGAGCAATTATCATCATTTCGTAAGCAAAGCGAAAATGCAGAAGAAAATGTACGAACTTTACAAGTTAAAATTACAGAACTTGTTGGTGAATTGGATACAACACGTTCTCAATGTACACAACTTGTAGAAGAGAAAGAAGTTTTACATAAAAATTTAGATACTATTAAAATGGAAAAAAGTGTATTAGAAAAAAATAGAATGGAAATCAATGCTATGGTATTATTTACTTTTTGTTAATCTTGAATATATATTTATTATTTATCTTTTTTTAAAATATCGAAATATTTATTTAAAGGTTGAAACATTAAATGCAGACTATGAAAAAATACAAAAGGCTAATAATAAATTACAAAAAATATGTGATAGTTTAGAAGATGATAAATTGTATCTTCAAGGTGAATTGGAAAGATTATCAAAAGATGCAGAATTACGGTAAACATTTGCTTTTCACTTTCTGTTCTTATATACCAATTTTTTTTTTATGTTTTTTACTAATAATTACTGTTGCATAATTCATTTCAGAGAATTGAGTCTTCGTTCGGAGGAAAACAGATGCAGCAAAATGAGAGAAGAGCTTTTAACGCTACAAGAAGAATTGAATAAAACATACTTAACAAAAGATATGTTAGAACAACAAAAATTAGAGACAGATGCATTAATCTCACAAATAGAGAAAAGTAAAGGTAAAGTTTTCACAATATATATATATATATATATATATATATATATATATATATATAGATTAATTTTTTAAAATTTATTTAAAATTTAGGAGACATTGAATTAGAATTGGAACATGTATTATTAGAAAAATCTGACATAAAAGAAATGTTATTAAAATTAGAATCAGTTTGTTCAAATCACGAGCAAGATAAACAGAGATTGCAAGAGGAATTAAAAAAGGTATACTTCTTCTAAATTATAAACAAATATAATGTAATTAAAAAAACGTGCATTCTAAATTGTATTTATTTTAGACTATAGAAGAGAAAAATAAGCTTGCTAATCAATGTGCAGATCAACAAGGAGATTTAGGTTCTTTAAGAAAAGAATTACTACAAGCAGAACAAACGCGTTTAGATTTGGAATCTGAAAAAGTTACACTTAACGAAAAAGTTAAATTTTTAGAAATTGAGAAGGAAAAAATTGAAATGGAATTGAGTCAAGTAACTCGCGAACGTAGCGATTTGAGCAATCAGCTCTCTGTACTTGCACGAAAAAAAGAAACATTGAACGAAGAATTAATGAGAATAAGACAGAGATTAGAACAAGCTAATGAAATGAATTCAAGGATTAATAGAAGCTTGGAAGATCTTGTAAAAGATAACGAAGAAAAACAAGTATTTATTACAAAATATAATTATAATTTTTTGATGTGACTAATAAAAATTCTAATTTATATTATCATATTTTTAGGTACTTTTAGAAACCAATGAAAAAGAACTTCAAAGATTACAAGAACAAATAGCTTCGGTACGTTCTGAAAAAGAAACATTAGAGGGAGTTTTATATGATACGCAAACTAATTTAGAATCAACGCATATAAAAAAGTCTCAATTGGAAAAGGAACAAAAAGAATTGTTAATAAAGCAAGAAAGTTTAAAAGGACATATTGGAAGATTAACTAAGGATTTGGAGAATAGTCAAAAACAATCGCAGGATATCAAACAAGCTCTGGCACAACAATGCTGCGACCAAGAAGCAAATTTTCAACAAGCCATTTTTAATTTAAAAAAACAAAATGAAGAAAATGTTAAGAAATTAAACGAGGAGAAGGTATATATATATATAAGTAAAACTTTAAATACGTGACTTCTCGACCTTTATCATTTCTATTATGGTATTATTAATTAATTATAATTTTAATGATAGGAACAATTAAAGATAACGTTAGAAAAGAGATTACAGCAATCTTTATTACAACTTGGCGGGGAAAAAAATGATGAGATTAATCAGTTGCAACAACGAGTTGAAGAATTGCAACAGCATATTGAAAATTTATGTCAACAGCACGAAGAAGTTCTACTTAGGGCTGAGAACGATAAACAACAAGCTCTCTTAATTGGTACATTACATTTTTATTTTTATATTTTTTATAATTATAAAATACGTAAAGCATATTTTTTCGTTGTTATCGTAGCTCATCATGATCAACAAGCACTGATGGAGAAATTAGAGAATGCCTTGCGTGATTTGGAAGAAGAAAAAGGGAATTTGGAACGTTTAAAAAGAGATACCTCAATTCGTAGCGAACAGGATCGTAATAATCTCAATCAGTTACGCGATAATTTAAATCGATTTAAAACAAAATTAGATGAGACCAAACTGAAGGGAGATGAAGATAGATTGAAGCTCGAATTAAAAATCGAAGAACTTTTGAAAGAACGTGAATCCGTTCAAAAGGAGTCAGAAGAACTTAGAGTGCAATTACATATGGCGGAAGATAAATTAGATGGACTTCACAATCAATTGCATGAGACTGTTAGAAAATTGAAAGACAGTAAGTCCTTTTCTTTTTTTTTTTTTTTTCTTTTTTTTTTTTATATAATACTTATAATGCATTAATATGTAAATAATTTATCATTAAATTCATAACTTATTGTTATAGCTGAAAATGTTAATGATACGTTACGCAAAGAATTGGTTGACGTTAGACGACAATTAACAGATTCAACATTTGAAAAAGAAAAATATAATACAAGTAACAAAGAATTAAGAGAACATATTAAACGTATAGAAGGTGAAAAACGTGAACAAGGAAGAGCGTTAGAGGAAACTTATCAAAAAATTGCAGGTATTATATTTGATTTCTTAAAAATTAGAAATTCAACTTATTAATGTAAAGAGAAGATAATTTTTAGGAATTTGGTATTAGAATTTCTTTTGTCATAATTTTTATTGATTTTTTTCCCTGTTTTTTGTTCTATTTTTTTTTTATCCTTTTTTTTTTTTTTTATTGAATGTAGCATTAGATGATGCAAAAACGGCGATGGAAGCAGAAAGATCTCGTCTTCAAGTACAACTTCGTGATATGGAACGTGATATGTTACAATTACAACAACAATTTCGTCTCACGCAGGACGAGTTACAAAAGTCCAATGAAAATAATGCACAAGCACAGAATAACGAAAAGGAGTTACAAGCTAGATTAGCGAATGAAACGGAAGAAAGAGAACGTTTGCAACTTCAATTGCATCAAGTTAAAAAACAGGTAAATTATTATTAAATTACATTCAATCTTTCTTTCTTTCTTTTTTCTATTATTCAATACGACAATAACGTTTCGAGAATTTTATAGGTATTGGATCTAGATAATAGTTTAGAAGTAACCAGACAGGAATTAGGTAAATTACGATCTCGTGCAGACGAAGAGGATGAAAGATGGAGATCTCGCGAGCAAGAATTATTAGTACGATTGGAGGATAGTCGTTGCCGTGAAAGAAAACTCGAAGATCAAAAACACAATTTAGAAGTTTGCTTAGCCGATGCTTCTCAACAGATTCAAGAACTTAAGGTATTTTTTCTTTTCTTTTCTTTTTTTTTTTTTCTTTTTTTTGAACGAAAAACAAGTGTTTTGTTTTTATGTGATTACGCACAATGCAAGTTGTAACGCATTTTATATCAGGCACGTCTTGGAGGATCCGAAGGGAGAGTAAGAGCTTTGGATGCTCAATTGTCTCAATTAGAAGTTGCTAAAAAAGAAGTGGAACAGAAATTGAGTAGCATTGGTTTAACATTACGTCGTATCGCTGGTATTCAAATGGACGGTTCTGTGAATATGCCATTTAAATTAATGAGCCCTTCGAGAAGATGGAGTCCTGCAAGAGGTATAAAATTGATTAAATTAAATTAAATGAAATTAAATTGAATTAAATTAATATTTCTTATTATATTTTTGTAATATGTTTTACTACAGGACACGAACACGGTGATTCTAGCAAAGATATCGTGATCGATGTTGATCCAGAAGCTGTAAGAAGAGGCATGAGATCTTTGATGCAAC
The DNA here is from genome assembly GCF_014466175.1 of Vespula pensylvanica. Classification (NCBI taxonomy): domain Eukaryota; kingdom Metazoa; phylum Arthropoda; class Insecta; order Hymenoptera; family Vespidae; genus Vespula; species Vespula pensylvanica. Next base: position 7,946,192 of record NC_057688.1, read on the forward strand.
AAGTAGCACAAATCGAACGTGAAAGAGTATGTAAAAAATTATTATCAATGTAATCGTGAAATTATTCTTAAAAATCATATTCTATTTTTACGTTAAAGGATGATTATAAAACCGAATTGTGTAGTTTGAAAACACAACTTAGCGAGTATCAAGAAAATCAAACTAAAGTCGACGAAAGATTGAATAATTTATTAGCAAATATGAGGACTATACAAGAGGAGAAAAATTCTTTGGAAGCTAGAATGTCACAGAGAGAAACGAGCCATCAAAGCCAAGTATTAAATTATAAAATATATTGATGACTTGTTAATAACTTAATTATACCATAATATTATTCTTTATACTCTGTATTACGTTTTTAGATGGATATGTTACAACAGAAAACGGACGAGTGCGATCAACTCCGTGAGAAAGTATTAAATCTTGAAATGATCGTTAATTCTGATACAGAAGAAAAGAATTTATACGAAGTAAGATCAATAAAAAATAAAATAATTTATTTATATGTTAAAAAAGAATATATATATATATATATTTTTTACTCACTTATCTCGTTTTTAGGAAAAATTAGAGAAGATGAAACAGACATTGAACAGAATGGAAAATGAAAGACGTAATTTACAAGAAGAACTTAATAAGAGTGAAGCTCGTGCAACAAAGTTAGAATTACAAAGAATGTCGTTGGAAGGAGATCTTCAAAGATTACAAATGATGCTACAAGAGAGAGAAGCAAATATACAGGTATTTTATTATACACGTATGTAAAAATGTTGCCTATCATCGGGGGTATTTATCTTCCTCGATACTCTTACCAAAAAGAAGTTGTAACAATTGCTCGACAGATGGCTCTTAACAAACAAGCGCGAATTTCAACATTCGTATAGATTTGCGGATAATTATCGATACTATTGAATTAATCGTTTTATTTTTATTAGAAATTACAGGATCGATGCGAAACTCAAAATCGTACTACTGCTGGTTTAGAGGAACGTTGTGCGTCGTTAAAATCTACGATAGAACAATTGAATCTTGCATTGGAAAAATCATTCAACACGGAGAGTGAATTGAAAAATGAAATTAATATTCTACAACGTAATCTCATGGAAACTACTACGTGTTCACAAAATAATAATGAAAAATTGAAACAGGTATGTAATTGGCAAGATATTAATAAGGATTACATCGGTTTTACTATTCCATTACAAATGGTATTACACATTAAATTGCAGTTGCAGAAACAACTTTCAAATACTGAAAATGAACGTAGAGTCTTGGCCGAACGTTTGGATTCTGTTCAACAATCTTTAAGTGATTTAAGACATATGAATCAGAATCTTCAAGATCAAGTTGCCAGATTGCAAACTGAATTAGCTAATAACGAAGTGCAACGATCAGGATTGGAGGCACAATTAAGATTAACTAAATGGCCGCAAGAAGGGGGTGCGGATAAAGACGAAGATTTGATGAGACAATTACAAATTGTTCAAAGAGAGAAAAGTGAGATGCGAGGAAAATTAGATGCACTTAACGACAAGGTATAAATAACGATTATTCTTAAAACATTTATACCGTTATAACTTACTTATTTAATGAATTACATAGGTGAAGTTATTAGAAACTGAAAAACGTACTCTGGAAAATCAAGTATCAACTTTGAAGTCTGTCGGTACTCGTAGTAAAAGTTACGAACGTCCTGAGAAAGCACATATCGAATTATTAGGCAGTTCTTACAGTTTTGACAATTTGGAACAAGAAAATAGAGAGTTAAGATTGAAGATTCGAAGATTAGAAACGCAATTGGCAGAGAAGGAAGCCGAACTAATAAGAGCCAAATCGATCTATACACATTCACATTCTATATTAGAATCCAGTAGAGATAGAACAGGAGAAATAGAACGATTAAGAGCAGCTCAATTACAAGCCGAAAAATTATTAGAAGCGAGAGAGCAAAGTCATCGTCAACAAGTTATACGTCTTGAAAATCAGGTGATTTTTATTTTTATCTCTCTCCTTCTCTCTCTCTCTATATATATATATGTATATATATATAATATTGTAATTAATTAAATTACTACTCTTTAGATTCAATTATTGCGAGAACAACTCAATCAAGAAATTAAAAGACGTCAATTATACGTTCTCAGAAGTTCACGAGCTGGTAGAGAAATGCAACAATTAAGACAAGCGTTGGGTGATTCCTTAAGAACTGTAGCACAGGATCCATCTCTTGATGCAGTACTTTTAGAACATGAAGCTCGAAAATTAGATAGTACACTCACGAGTACAACTAGTTTACCGCCGTCATTAGCATTAGCTCCACCGTCAACATATGATAGATCTTCCACTCCATCGCGATTAGAAAAAACATAATTTTTGACTGAACAAAGATTTAAAAACTGCCATTATTCAAGAGAATATATTCAGGGGAAATAGTTTAATGATCTTTCATATATATGGAACTGTTGTTTGATATTCTCACAAATAGTTATAATTAGCCTTAGATTTCTCTTTAGAATGTAATATTCATTGATATAGCTTACATTCCATTTAGGCAATTTATAACTTAACAATGAATGTCATTCTTGTTGACATTTTATGATTTTTGAATATAATGATTTTTAGATGAGAAAATTTTTATTTAAATGAACGTCACTTTGATAAATTAACTTTTTATCATAATATATTATGCTTCCACTAAAAATGAGCTAAAAATTACGTTATTAACGAAAGAAAATATCACATCACAAATCAATTGTTTTTGAAGAGTGTATACATATACACATACACACACACACATATGTATGTATGTTCTCATAAGTTTACAACATAATAGAATTTACAATATGCTATTAGCGTGCGCTGAAATCAAGATTTTTATAGCATTATTTATATTATTACATTTTTTAATTTATATACTTATATACACGTATTATTAGAATCAAGAAGTTTTTATAATGTGATAGATGGGACATGAAAAAGCCATCGTAACGTTTACTTAATCCGTCCATATAGACAATAGTTATATTCCTAATATATTTACAATTTAGGAAATAACTAATTAATAATTAATTTTTATTTCAAAATGTTTAAAAACATTGAAAACCTTATAAAAACATATAGGGATTTATAATATGTCAAAGAGGGCAGTGCCTATAAAATATATCATAACAGTAAGAATAATGCTATGTTTAGTCTTGATTAGAGACTAAACAGTTATCAAACAAAAGCATTGTAGAAGATTGCTTCTGATTATATATTAGATGAAAATTAGGGTATTGTACACTAGGAAAGTACTAAAAGTGAAAATGTAGGTTGCAAAGAATGGATTGTGTCTGTTCTTTATAATTAAGAATATAGACATTCAGTCCAGAGATGAAAGCATAATCTAGTTCGTTTAAAATGACATGTTTCTATATAAAAAAAAAAAAAACAGTACAAATATTCGGATAACGTATTTTTAATATGCCACAGAAAACTCGAGTTGGCAAACAAGTAAAATCGTGTTCCTGTTTTTCAAAACTAATGATCAATTTGTCAATATGTTTTATAAATTGTATTATGACCGGATAATATTGTCACATCCGTCACTTATTGTTTATGCTATATAAATCAAGTCACGAGAAATATTTAAATAAAACAGGAGACTTAAGTTTCAATGCAATCAATTGTAACTTCTAAAAATTGATATCATACACTTTCGTGACATCATGTTATTACACGCGTTTGTGATTTTATAAAAATATATGTAGTTTAATATTGCAAAATGAAATAATGAATTGTCTATAAAATAGGCTTATCAAATAAACAGTGTAGTTACATTTAAATAACAATTGTAGTTTTCTCTATATTAATTTCTTTATGAATTTCATCACAAATTTTTTTTATTCATGTGTTTCATTTTCAGATATATTTCTTTTTAATTTTTTTGTTTTATACCTTGGTATAAACTTATGTCGCCTTTTTTGACTAGTTTTTCCTTCAAATAATTCTGAAAAAAAAATTTATTAGAAAGGAATTCTAACTAAAGTCATTTTTTTAGTAAACTATAAAAAAAATTTCCATAATATATTTACCCTTCTCAGGTTCTTCTCCTACTTCTTCTCGATAATATTGAGCATCATCGTCTTCTTCCTCTTCTACAACACTTTCTTCCATAGATTTTTTTGCAATTTCTTTTTTCTTTTGCATTCCTTTTAATGAATTTTCTTTATGTTCTTCTTTTCTCAATTCTTTCTTCTTTTTATTTTCCTCCTGTGTCTTTCTTCTTTTTTCTTTAAGCTTTTTCTTCTCCTCCCGTTTCTTTTGTATTTGAAGTTTTTCCTCTTCAGTTTTATGAATAAATTCATGAAACAAAACCTCGCCATCGAGAAGTCCACCTTCTACTTTCATTAATTGTAAAGTAATTCTTGGCCCTAATTCAGAAAGTCTAATAGCACTAGTAGTATTTTCATGATTTCCTCGAGATGATAATTTTTGCGATAACGTAACATGACTGGTAGGATCGTCTTCCGCTTCGCTTTCGGATACTGTCGATTTTGTCAAAAACTCTGAAAAGTCTTGACATTTTGAAAGATTCGGTATTTTAGCTCTTACTAATTTTGTAACACCTTTTGATAAACCAACAGGTACAACTTTAATAGCATAATGTCTAAAATCAATTATTTTTGTTGTTGTATTATAATTTAAGCATACGCAACGACGAATTGTACTTAAATCAACCTGTGAATATAATTATTGCATCAAATTCAATGAATCAAAATATATTTAGATTTTTTGTAAATAGAACTTACATTAATTAAGTTTATAGTTGGGAACATGTTTTGAAACATTGAAGCTATTAATTTTAACTGCATACCCTCTCCGCTAAAGTTATTTAATACAATTAAAGGAGAATTTTTAAAAGCTTCTTCAAATACCATTTGTTTTTTTAATGTAGATACTACATCTTTTGCTAATGAGAAATTATGTACTTTAAAAGTGAGCGTCGGTCCTCTGGGTAACCTATTGTATACATATTAATTGTTCAATTTCTTTTTAACGTCAAAAGTTAAACATCACTAATAGAACACATAATATATGTACAAACCTGCAGAGTTTAAGATACATCCCAAGTTCTGTTCTTGTAAAAATACATAAATGACTAACGTGTAACACACCGGCAACCGATACAAAATCCTTAATACTATTTCGTTTTCTAGCTTTCAACGAACTAGCAGTAAATGGTTCCATAACTCTACGAAAATCCTTAGTTAATTCTATTATGTGTTCTCCTGGTAAACCACGATGAATTACGAACGAGTGAGGAGCTTTTACTAAATCTTCTTTCTCTTCTGTATTTAATTGTTTATTTCGCTTAACACAACGTCCCTAAAAAGATGAAATATTTGTATACGTAATAATAAAGCATAATTAATATCTATACGCTAAATTAAATTACCTTTTTACGATGGCCCATCTTGTTTTCACTTTAAGGTTAAGTTCAAAAACCACGTGTTCAACTTACACGATTTTATTTCCTTAAAAGCGATTTGATTAAAATCTTCTTAAAGATTATTTCACCTGCACTGTATTTATATACGATATATTTTTATTTAATATAAATTAAATTTATATAAAACTTATACATTTCATTATTGCCATATTGCGAACGATACACACAGCACCAATCGGCGTACGGAAATGGCGATCGAAGAGCTACCTATAGGGAAATTAGGTAACCAATGTCCTTCCTGGTAATTACAAATGTTATTGAAAACACCGCTCGTAATTTGTTTATGTCTTCGGATATTATGTCTCAGACGGAGAACGAAGCCGACACGCGCAGGAGTCGTTTCACACGTCCGCTAATGAACTTTAATTTTAACTTTTATTTCAAATAGTAGAGTCTACGATAATACTTCCATCAATTTTATAAAATTAAAGTAATTTCGTCGAATAATAAGAATAGAAGAAATATGTAAATTTTTCAAGAGAGAGAGAGAGAGAGAGAGAGAGAGAGAGAAAATCACAAAAAAAATATTATTTCATACGTATATACACATTACTCCGCATCATTCAACGGTTTCACAACATTACCGTAACTCGCAAGACGATATTATACGTTCGTCATTTTTATCAGACAGTCTTCGAAAGTCAGTGAACTCGTGTTGATTACTCGTTAAATATCACCGATCATTTTGTTCGATCAATTAATTTGTCGAGTAATTTCGATCAATCATAATCCGTATAAGAAATAGCAATTAGGTTATGATACGTAACAAAATGGAGTATATAATTTCGTACGATCGATTTTGAAGAATTCGTATTGCGTTTAATTAATAAGAGAGAGGATCGATGGCGCAAAAAAAAAAAAAAAAAAAACATGCGTAGTAAGTAAATATTTACGTGATATTATCGAGCGTATTAACGAGAGTACGTACATTAGTTAAATAGTTCGCCTATAAATATTAATCTCTCAAGGATAAACAATTCTAATGCGAATAATATTCATGACAAAGGGTGGCATGTTGTAATAGACGCATACATAAATAAGTTTCTCAGCACGTATACGCTTCATAAGTACATCGTGCCAGTTAATTTCAGCATAAATCCTGAAAATCCCATAGAAGAGGAGGAGGAGGAGGAAGAAAAGAAGAAGAAGAAGAAAGAGGAGGGAGTAGGAGGAGGAGGAGGAGGGAAAAAAGAGAAAAGAGGGAAGGTCTAACAGGCAGGGTGGGTTAGAATCGTTGGGAAGCGCGGGAACTTCGGTGTAGCTCGTTAAGCGAAGAAAACTTCTCTCACGGTCCAAAGTTCACGGCCAACCTTGCGATCTTTATCTACGCGAGCTATGTGAGAGCCTTTAACCCGTTCCACGTTGAAATTGCGTCTTCAATATAAGGACGTAGGACGTGTCGTGTTCAACGTCGAAGGGACTAGAAAATTTTTCATTACAAAAAAATAAAAAAAAAAGAAAAGAATAAATGTAGAAAAGATATCATTATAAGGTTAGGTTTAATAACATATAAATTATGATATTAATTTATTAGAAACTTTTCGTAAAGGTTATATCAAAAATGAACGTTGTTGCAAGCAGATATGTATGTTAATATGAGATTTAGGTTAGATTTGATTTATGTATGCGTGTGTACGTGTGTATGAGATCATACGTGAGCATGGTCAATACGAGACTAAAAGAATTTCTTCTCTCGGTCTATTCTTTTTTCTTTCTTTTTTTTTTTTTTTTTTTTTTTTTAAACTAGAAAGAAAATTTCATTTCGATTCAGATCGAAATTCTATTCTCTTATTTCTTTTTGAGATGTACTTCCTACATCCGTCTCGTAAAAATCTACTTTTCTTTTTCCTCTTGTTTCTTAGTTCCCCGCCGTGCTGCTCTTTACCGATTATGTTTTCATTTCTCTGATTTGTCGGCGACGATGCGGATAATAGCTGCCATACGACGTACCAGCTACAGAAGATAAACGCTTAGAGTAGAGAGGTAACGTCTGCCATATGCTAGGCTGGAAACCGGCCGTGATTTTTGTCGATGTTATGCTAGTGGCGTGAGGAATTCGAAAAACAGAAAACTATAATGCCCGAGAGAACATTCGCAAAATATGTACGTACGTACATACGTACCTATGTTAGCAACGTTAGAACGCCGTTTCGAGGTTAGGAACGAATAATAATCTGACTTATTTCTCGTACTTACAAAAAAAAAAAAAAAAAAAAAAGAAAAAGAAAATAATAATAATAAAAAAATAAATAAATAAACAAATAAGATTTCAAACAAAAAATACGTGAAACGACGTAATTATAAGGTTAGATTCAATTACATATAAATTATAATATTAATTTATTACAAACTTTTCGTAAAGGTTATATCAAAAATGAACATTATTGCAAGACAGATATGTATGTTAATATGAGATTTAGGTTAGATTTAATTTATGTGTGTTGTGTTGTGTGTGTGTGTCTGTATGTGTGTATGAGATCATATATGAGCATGGTCAATACGAGACCAAAAGAATTTCTTCTCTCGATGTATATACGTGATAAAAATATTTCTTTTCTATCTCTTAATATATCGTAGGGGAAACCAATAGAATCTCGTATACATATTTCACATTGGCAAAGAAAATAAGGTGCAGCAGACGGCGTGTACCACGCCTCAACGCACTCCTACCTTACTGATCCCGATTGTAACAGAACTTGTGCAGGATTATTCCCGTGAGCGTGTTTCGATCTAACAAATCGAAGATAGGAAGAAACTCGTTTATGCAGTTGCTATTTATATACGTTTAACCCGAAACAAACAAATGAACGAACGAAAAGAGAGAGAGAGAGAGAGAGAGAGAGAGAGAGAGAGAGAGAGAGAGAGAGAGAGAGAGAGATAATAAATTGAAAATTTTTAACCAAATTAATAACATAATATATATCAAGCTAATACTATAGTGTAGTTATAAAACGAGACCAGAAGTTTCTAGATAATATTAAAAAATCGATTACTCTTTTTTTCGCGACTTTTTAATAAATAAATAGTTTTGCGATCTGAATAAAAGAAAGAAAAAAAAAAAAAAGAAAAGAAAAAATGTCATACGTTCGATAATTTTTAACATCGCTTAAGAACTCGTCAATTTGTTGTGTGACTGAAGGGATAATACAAAAATAAAAATAAAAAAAAAATAAAAAAAAGAAAGAATTGTCGTTACAGATAAAGGAAAAGGATCGATACCCTCTTCGTAATAAATCGTTTACATATGTATATAAATTAAATACATATATATATATATATATATATATATATATATATATAAAAGAATCGATCTATCCTTGGGTAGAATCAGATTGAGTACAACTACAAGAGCTACATGTATCGCACGTCCGTGAGGACGAAGACGTGCTAGAATTTGAATCGCTCAGTTTTGGCGGTAGAATGTTGTCGTATAAATCGTCATGGCCGAGGAAGCACTCGAGGATCGACGACCGAGACCGATTTTCTTCCGTAGTCGAGGAGGATACTATGCTAGTTGAGTCACTCAGATTAGATCTTTTCACATTTGGCGGAAGTTCGCTAACTTCGTCGTAATTCACCGTGGTCACACCGTACATATTGCAAATAATTCTTTCCGGTTTTCTCATTAACATTTTATTATCCTTCGAATCGTTGGAAACTATTTTCGTCGTTTCTGTTCGGTCACGTATCTTCTTTATCCTTCTCGACGACGTGTCTTTTCGATATTTGATATTTTTTTTTTAAAGGCGACACGAGTCGACGTTTCGGTTCTCGTTTAACGATCTTACCATATTTTTTATTAATATTATTCTCGGATAATTCATTAACTCGATCGTCGTTAGAATGCTTATTTTCAACGAACTGTTTTTTCATTGATTTTAATTCAACGGACGTATCTTCCAAATCGTTATTTTTCGATAGTTGGCATTGTAAAAAATTAGTGACGTCGATGAAAGAAGAAGAATCGTTGGTAGTTGAGTCATTATTTAAATTAGAATCGTTGTAATTCACTTTTTTTTTTGATAGTTATACGATCGTCGTCGTGGTAATAAAAGACATCGTTTGATCGAGGACTATTGGAGAGACTTCTTTTTTTTTCTGTAATCGTTGAAATATTTTCTTGGCGAAAATCTTGCGAAATTTGAGTTTTCATTGTTTTTAGGAGTATAGTATAATCGCTCGAGTATCCATCTTTTATAACCATTTTCTTTCTTTAATTTAATCGATGATGATACCTCGTCGAAGTTACAATCATCATTCTAACTATCCGATATCATTAACGATGGACTCGAGAGATAACATTGTACTTTGTTTAAACTCACCTGTCAGTAAACATCTATTTTTATCATTTCATTAAAAACAGGTTTAACTTCTTAATCGGCTAGTTTGATCCTACTTTTGAATTATGTAACTGTATTAATGACACTAACATTTTTAATTTACATATGTTTATCTTGCGTCCAATGAAAAAACAAAAAAAAAAAAGAAAAAAGAGAAAGATTGCTAAAGAAACGTTCGTGGATTATTTATTTATTTATTTATTTATTTTTTTTTTACTTTAAATACATATATTTTCGTTTAAAAAATATTTTTTTATACGAGATTGTCTTAGATATTTTGCAACTTATATTTACAACATCGCAAAAGAACCGTCAGTGAAATAATGAATTTATTATAAGTTTAAATTTCAAGAGCATATCGAGAAGTTATGTTGGAGACATTTCGTGGAAAAAAGAAAGATAAAGAAGAAGAAGAAGAAGAAGAAAAAAAAAGATCTTTTCGATATATAAAATAATTTTAAAATGTACTACATTTACAACGGTTTCTTATATTAAGTTATTCTTTTCTAAGAAGAATATAAAAGTTCCTTCAATGTAACCTTGTTATTTTATTGAAGTATCGTAGCATCAATAGCATAAATGCGGTTATATGATACTAGACTATTTTACATGCATCCAAGATAATGTAACATTAGAAGCAAGATATTACGCTACTACCTAACATAATATTATATAATTATAGATATTATTAAACCGTTTTTATATTGTAGTACGTCCGTACGACGTAACGTTTACCGACGATTGCATAAAAGCAAAAGAAAAGAAAAAAAAAAAAAAAAAAGAAGAAAGAAAAGAAAGAAAAAAAGAAACGGATTGATTTTCTCCAATTTTTTCTTTCCTTTTCTTTCATCTTTTTTTTTTTCAATTTTACAACTCAACAGTATGCATTTATATTATAATCCTAATAATAATTGACTTACCCTTTCTGGATAATATGGAATATCAATGTAACGTGATATCGGTCTATACCAGGTACTACAACCACTTCTTAAATTAAAATAATACGTTTTACCTGGAATGCTTTTGGATTTGCATTCCACCCAATCGTGTTTTTCAACATAATCGCCAAACGATCGAACGTTATTATTGAAAAATGTTGATCTTGACGTATTGTCAACTTTATTATTTTTTTCACGTTCCAATTGATTATCACTGGCCAAATTAAACGTCGACCAATTATTGTCGTTGTCATTTTTAGACTCATTGACATCCAACGACCAATCGGATCTCTCCATTGTTTAACATTTTTTTTTTTTAAACAAACGAATTACGAAGTGAAACGATAAAAAAAAGATATTTATTGTAATATCACGATAATGAAATTCTTCGACACAGATAAAGTTTACATTTTTACACCGTACTACACGACATACCAAAGTAGTGCGTCGCGATTTAACGTAGATTGTATGCTGCATTATTATAAAGCAATTGAAAATGAGCGCCATCTTCGATAAACTTTATTCTTCCTAGATTGGTAATTTTCTATTAATGCGTCAAATTACAGGAGTGCAACGTAAGAATAATTAATTAATACGCATGACAGAGAGATAGAGAGAGAGAGAGAGAGAGAGAGAGAGAGAGAGAGAGAGAGAGAGAGACGAGTATTACAAATAATGATTAATAACTTTGAGAAACATGTCGTTTTGAATAAATCTTATATACATATGTATTTGTTAATAGATCTTATATATGTATGTATTTTTTGTTTACTAAATGGGGGGGAGGGGGAGGGAGGGCGACATAGGGAGAAAAAAAAGAAAAGAGAAAAAGAAAAAGCCTAGGTATATTTTAATATTAAGTTGAGTCACTAAAAAAAAAAAAAAAAAAAAAAATCTCATATTTTATTTTTACTTATTTAACTTATTCATTTATTCATTTATTTAATTTCTTTTTCTCGTTCGATCGTCGATAATCTCTCCAAATAATTGAAAAAATTCAATAATTTTATTTGTTTAAAAAGTAACCAATGAATAAATACCTGACACATATACACATACACATACACAAACACACACACACACACACACACACGTATCCATATATAGAGCATATACCGCCCGTGGCGCTACTCTAGTGGGGATTCTTTAAAACATTCCGTCGGTCTTTAGAAAATGATTTATAACGTATTACCTGGCCATCTAAACGTTGTTTTTCCGGTTCGTTATTACGTGCGGTCTTTGCATATCTTTTTTTTTTTCGGAACGTTTGAATTCGAAAGGAAAGAAGATGATGTGGTATAGGTGAGAAGGACAGGTGGTGGAGGGGGTGGGAGAGGTGGAGGAGGGGTGGGGGACGGGTAAAGGTCCACCAGTGTGAAAAGAAATTCGACCTCGGAATATAATCGAGACAATAGGTTCGAATCTCGTTCCTTAAGTTTTCCCTATAGTGCACCTTTTATGCGAGATAGAGATGAAGTTGGAGAGACATCACGCTGCGAAAAGGAGGTGGAAGAAGAAGAAGAGGAGGAGAAGTAGGAGGAGGAGAAGGAGAAGGAGGGGGAGACCCCCGAGTGGTCGTCGTTAAGTGAGTTTTCTTTAGAAAATTGCTCTCTTTTTCTTTTTTTTTTTCTTCTCTTTTCTTTAAACTTTTTTCCTCTTTTTCTCATTCCCTTGTTTTCTTTCTTCTTTATTTTTTTTTTTTATGGGGAACCAACCACGATTACACGGGTGGACAAAGGGGTGGAGTGGGATGGGGGGGGGAGGATATCGACGTCTCTTTTACTCGGATGAAAATTTTTTGTTCGAACAAAAGAAGAACCTGCCTCGCGATGAAAAAGAGAAATTGTGAAATAAGAGAGAGGATGGAGAAAGAAAGAAATGGAGAGAATAGTTCAACATTAGTATTCTTACATTCTCGTTAAAATTCGTTCGAGTTCGTTCAAGTTCGCTTTTGAATTTTTTCGTTTACATAGTCGGTTCGTCCTTCGGGTATCTTCGTGTGCCTCCCCTCCACCCTCTTCTCTGTCCAATTCCGCTCAGTTCGTTCGTTCAGCCGCCATAATCGAAATTTCATTTTCATATCGACCTTCGTCAGGTGGAGGAAATTTCAAAAAAAAAAAAAAAAAAAAAAAGAAAGAAAGAAAAAAGATATGTGCTATAATGAAAGGAGAGAGAATGCTGCTTTCTCGTAATTCGAGAGTTTCTTGAAATCTTTGATCGTTCGAATCTAAAAGAACCTTCGTATCCGCACCGTTGAATTCAATAGACAGGATATACTCTTCGCGAGCATACACACACACACACATACATACATACATAAATAGATGTATATACATGCAAGTATACACGTGCATAAGTACATACATATATAAGAACATACCTAGCGTTCACAAAGAATTTTTTCTTCTTTTTTTTCCGGAACATCATCCCCTTTCCCTCTGCCACCCCCTCATTTAACCAACGTTGGAACCGTTGTAGAAACGCTTTTTAAAAATTCTCCTACAGCATCGTCCTTGAATCCTCATCGAATCCTACAGGGAACCTGTTGGAAAGTATGAATTAGTGGTTCATGAATTTGTACTGAATCGATCGTCCTCTCTCGTAATCCGTTCTCCATCGTATTTCTCTTTCCACTTGTATCTTCTTACCCTCTACCCTTCCTTTCTCTAATTCCTCTCTCTTCCCCTCTCTCTTTCTCCCTTTACTTCTTTTTCCGATTGATTTCACGATTTATAAACAGTTTCTTCCCTAACGACGAGAGTTCGCGTATAGTCGCGTATTACGAGTAATTAAAAGAAGAAAAAAAAAATAGAAAAAAGAAAGAGAAAAGAAGAAAAAACAGAGAGAGAAAGAGAAGGAGGGGGGGGGGTAAGAAAAAAAAAGGAAAAGAAACAAAAAAGAAGAAATAGAAAAGAAAAGAAAAGGAAAAATAAAAAAAAATTAGAAAAGAAGTTTGAAGAGAAGTGAGATACTCCTATACACGCTACGCCACGTTACTATCCTCTCTGCTATCTGCCTCGGCATAGATAGTATAAAGAAGGAAAGAAAAACGAAGGAGGAAGAGAAGGACCGTGAGGACCATTCGAACGTGGTGCTTGGTAGTGGTGGTTTGGACCGTTATTTGGCCCCAGCGTCGCGGGAGCGTTGTCCGGACATTGCGGCCTGCTATTTCTCCCCTCTCTTACGTCTCTCCTCATCGTCCTCTTCTATCTCTTTCTCTCTTCCTCTCTCTTTCTATCTTTCGTTCTATCTCTCTTTCTTTTCTACACCTTCTTCTTCTTCTTCTTCGTTGTACCTATCCTTCTCCTTCTTCTTCTTCTTCTTCTTCTTCTTTCTCCTTTTTATCTTACCTTTCTTTTCTTTTTTTTTTTTACATCTCTCTCTCTCTCTCTCTCTCTCTCTCTCTCTGTCGTGTTCTCTTTCTCTTTCTCTTTCTTTTTCTTTTTCTTTTTCTTTTTTTCTTCTTCTTCACTTTTCTTTTACTCTTATTCTACATACGTACGTAAGTACGTTCTCCTCCTGAACTTGGTTCACAAACATGGCCGCACACAACCCTCTTCCACTCCGGTCTTATCCAAAAGAGAAAGAAAGATATATATATATGTGTGTATAAAATATATATATATATATATATATATATATATATATATAAAAAGGACTTCGTGCAACGCAAGGAAACGTTCGAGTCGACGTACCAAACGATTATTCGATTTGAAAGGGGCACGCGATGCTTTAGAATATTTTATTAATTTCGCCGCGTCACGAGATTGCGTCGTCGTTTAAATACAATGAGCTTCTCTCTTTCTCTCTCTCTCTCTCTCTCTCTCTCTTTCTTTTTTCTTTCTTGTTCTTTTGCTCTCTTTTTCGTTCTTTCTCGTTACACTACTCAAGACATATACATTTGCGAGAGATACGCCAATAAGGATTGTTGAAATAAATTAATGTTCGTTGGTAGGTAGAAAATATTCGTTAAGACGGATTTATCGAAGGGGAATCATGAATATAATAGATTATTTATCGAAGGTCAATGTATATTGTACGGAAAGGTGTACGATATATAATGGCCGAGAAAACACGATGGTAGGATTTGTTCGTCACTAATAAAATTTGCAATGGTAATAAAATGTAAAAGTAAACAAACGAACGAAAATTGTTCGTTTGTTCGCAAAAACAAAATAAAATAATAGAAGCGATTTGTTATTTTCTACCACCGACAGAAATTTCGTTTTACGTGCGAACTTTTCTTAACCTTTATGACACACACACACACACACCTACGCACACACACACACACCTACGCACACACAGAGACACGTATACACAAAAACGCGAATAATGTTACTTACATTCGCTGTCTGGTCAGAACTTTTTTAATTTCTTTTTTTTTAATTTTTCTTCACCCCGGAAAATTTTCCACGCGAGAAAATCGATGGTTATGATATCGATCGAAACCTTTTCGTGGCTGTCGAGCACATGGCACTGTTGAGCAAACTGGCTTGATCGCTGGGCCAGTAGGTCTCCTCGTCAGCTCGTGGCCAAGGATAACAGTTCACGATTGTACCGTTTGCCTTAGCGTTATCTGAAACCGTGTCAACTTTGTCTTTCCATTTCGTCGCGCGGATGAAAAGTGAAAAAGTGGATGGGAGGATATCGAAAGTGATCCAAAACACGCACGTCTTTGACGTGTAAGATATTTTTTTGGACCCAAAGCTCGACGATACCTCCATCATTGCAATTCGTTTGATTCGTGAAAGAAAGGAGAAAAAGAAAGACGGAACAAAAAAAAAAGAAAGAGAAAAAAGAAGATTACTCAAGACGACCATTCATCTTTAAAATTTTGATATAATCCTTTTTTTGTAGGATCACCAAATCCAACAATAGATTAGACGATACACGTGTAATTGTAAATTATATTCGTTTTGAAAAGAATCGGATACGTTGTCTCGTGTCACGTTGGAGTCGCGAATGGAAGATCTTCTTGCAGGGAAATTTGATAATATCATCTTATTATCGTTAATCAGATTAAAAGACTTTATCTCTATCTCGGTCAGCCAAAGTAAAAGAGAGAAAGACGCGTAGGATAGTGTTAAGGTCGGCCGTTAGCCAACGATACACAACAGGCAAGAGGCTAAAGCGCCGGAAGGCGCTTCTCACCCGCGAAAGTAGGATCACGCTCGATTTTCACTCTCCGTGTTTTCGATTACGTAAGTACCAACGGCTTACGGTTTAATAAAACAGTTACGCTCGCCTACTTGTTCGAACGTCACTGTATGCGTAATTATTCGCCGTGACAGATCGGCCATAGTGAACGATAAGAGTTAGAATCTTTGTCTACTTCGAGAACGAAAGAATTTGTTTACGATCGAAACGACTTCCTATAACGCGTCTTCGTTATCATAATCAAAAGTAGAGATCTTAAATTATACATAGACATGTATATGAATACGCGCGTGTGCGTGTGTGTGTGCCTTTTTTTTACGCAATTACGATACTTTTGTAAAGCGCATCGTAACGTATCGAGATAAAAAAAAAAGAGAAACAAAAAATCTGACAAGTATCTCCGACCAGTAAAAAATATTCAGTAAAAAAAAAAAAAAAAAAAAAAATCGCGTTGGATGTCCCGCTCGACCTTGACCTCCGGAAGACGCCTCGCTGAATCGTTTCGGTAAATGGTAGTTTACTTAAGGGGTTACGTCATGATTCATATAATTGATGGGATGTGGAACTAAATGTACCGTTAGTTAGCCGAGAAATAATCTTGATTTTTGAGATAATCCTGATAAAATATGAAGGATATCGGTCGAGGAAAATCAAGCCGTTTAACATCCGGTACCTGTTCTTATTTGATCGCATCGATAACATAGGAAAATTATTTTCCGGTCTTATTAATTAAGAGTTTAAAATCTATCATCATATGATTAATAGAAATTCTTATGGGTTATTCATGTGGGTGGTTTAATTGCAATCGTCAACCGGAAGAATCGTCACTATTTGACGATTCATTATGTGAACGTGTAAGATTCTAACGTTCTTTCTATTCCTTCCTATCCGCACTCATCTCCTCTAACGGTCCACCTCCTCAGCTTTGCTCGGCAAGATTTAACGATTAGCTAACACCGCTTGTGCAATCACCGTTGCGCAACATGGAAACGTAATTCGTAAAAGTGTTACAAGAGGACGGGCGACCGAACGGATGCCTCGTGTTCATCCGAAAGGGGAGTGGAGGAGAAGAAAGAGGAGATGGATGTGGAGGTGGAGGTGGATGAAGGAGAATGAGGAGAAGAAGAAGAAGAAGAAGAAGAAGAAGAAGAAGAAGAAGAAGAAGAAGAAGATGAAGAAGATGAAGGAAGTGGAGGAGGACGAAGATGAGGAGGAGGAGGAGGAGGAGGGTTCTTTCTCTTTTCCGGCTTCGTTCTTTTTTTCGTCTCATCTTTCTCTTTCGCCGACAACGAGAAGAGAAAGAAAGATAGAAAGAGATGGAAGAGGAAGACAGATTACTCTCATACTCGCCACAACCTTGACCTACTTAACTTTATCGTTTCTTGATTTTCTCTCTCTCTCTCTCTCTCTCTCTCTCTCTCTCTCTCTCTCTCTTTGTCTTTCTTCTCTTCTCTCTTTCTTCGTCTGCTTTCGTCTATTTTTTTTTTTTAATTATCGTCATTATCATCGTCATGAGAACGTATCGATCATCTTCGATAATTGTCCAGTTAAAAAGATTCATCTCAATTCATTTTCGTTGACGCAGGGATATTTTTCGAAATTCGCTTTTTAAAACTGTCCTGTCATATCGAGATTCTATTACTATATTACATGAATCTAGATATTGTGTAAGATACCAGTTCTCTAGTTGAAAGTCGAGGTCGAGGTGGATATTCCAAGGCGAAATGATTTACTACGACAAGTGGCAAGACACGTTGAACGGTAACAAGTGCATAGAGACTTTTTTTTTCTTTCTTTCTTTTTTTCTTTCTTCTCCACTTTTGTCCTCTTCTTTTTTTTCTTTTCGATGCAATATTAGAAGAAGGTTCACCTAGCGATCTTAGTAACATAATAACTTAGTTTTGATTAGCGTTTGGTTCGGTTATTATAATACTTTGTAATCCTATAAACACTTTACAATTAGATTGGAGATTCTTGAAAGGGAAATGTTTTTGATAAAAAAGAGAGAGAGAAAAAGGCAGAGAGAGAGAGAGAGAGAGAGAGAGAGAGAGAGAGAGAGAGAGAGAGAAAGTTACTTTTCTCAAAATAAAAATTTTTTTTTTAAACATGAAGATCTCAAAGAGATAAAGAGAGAGACTGAGAGAGAGAGAGAGAGAGAGAGAGAGAGAGAGAGAGCTGCATACAAGGAGTATATAACTCAAGAGAAAATCGTATTACCGATATTATCTAATGATGGAAAGTAGCGCAAGGCCGCTTTCTTCTTCTTACTCGAGTGACTGTTACATCCCCGGTGCTACACATCAACTTCTCGTATCTTTTCTCTCTCTTCTCTCTCTTCTCTCTCTCTCTCTCTCTCTTTCTTTCTCTTTTCAAACGATCCACGGAAGTAAGGAATTAATGCGGTCGTCGAAGAATCGCTACTTCTCGCCTTGAGAAGAAACGCATGGAAAAGTGTTTTCTCACTTTCGTCAATGATGAGTCTCTCCGAGAGATTTGTTGCTAGTGATCGTTCGTCGTGCAAGAAAAAAAAAAAAGAATTATTAAATGATTATCTCTTAGCATGATTAAAAAAAAAATCTCTATAAGGATATTACATGTCTTAAAACATAATATCATATTTTTATTTACTTATATTCGTGTTCCGTAGATAAAAAGGTAAACGATGTATTAATATTGTAATAATAATAATAATAATAATAATAATAATTATTATTATTATTATAATGATAATAATAATAATAACGACGATGTCACATTCGGTAGATAAGAAAGGAAATAAGATCTTAAAATATTTACTCGGAGGAACGTAATTTCGTGTTTATAATACGTGTCCCTCTATAGTAACGGAACAAGGAACCAACTTGACCGACCTACTTACGTGCGGAGAACGCGCACGCACATTCACACATTCACAAGTCTCGTTCCGAGAATCGTCCTAGGATACTACTTAGCGTGCATTAGCCTTTTAATTCAGCGTTTCTTTTCTCGTTTATTTTTTTTTTTTTTTTTATTTCTGTTATTATCATCATCATCATCATCATTATTATTAATATATTTTTTTTTAATTATTTTTTACGCTCCTTCCTTTTCTCCTAAGCTTCGCATTATTTCTCAATCGTTCGAACTTGTAAAATTCGTTAAAGACACGTATGTACGTATGTAAATGATTTACTACGGTAATTCGATCGTAATTCTTAAATCGTTCATTGAATTATTTTTATTCTTTTTAATCTTCAACCTCAATAACTTCATGACTTCGCTTAGGATCTAATGGTGACGTCACAGCAACGATCCCGGATCTTCATACCCGAATGAATTTGCATGCTCGTGTGCACTTCGTGTAACGCGAATATCGATCTTAGGGGTCGTGTATCCTCGTACAAAGTCATCCGAGAACATCGTTGGAACAACGAGGAAGTCGCAAGACTTGAGAGAATACGTATCGAACTACGGGCTCTTTCAAGTATATGTTGGAAACTTATCGCATCGAAGAGAAGAGTATACCCTATCATCGTACTTAAACATTAAATCACGGATGACGTGAGTTTAATCAGATTGAAGGAGAAAAGGAACTGAAGGAAAAAATCTTTTTAAAATATATCATCGTCATATAAATTGCTCAAGGTGATTTTATAAATCGATTACTCGACTTTTCGAGAAATTTTAGGTCAATTCTCTTCCTTTATTCTTTCTCCTCGAAAATTATAAAATATTTTCTAAACTCGTTGAAGAAAGAAAAAAAAAAATAGTTCGCAGTTTTTGAAAGGAGTAATTGATTTTTTTTTTTTTTTCAATCACGTGAGAACTTTTGGTAATAATTCGTATTAAACTTCTCAATTTTAGGCTATATATACTTTTATATATATCTATTAATTTTATATATATATATTTTTTTTGATTATATATTACATTTTTAATTATTTATATATATATATTTTTAATTAAATATTATATTTCTCAATTTTAAACTACATATATTTTTATATATATTTATTTTTATTTACTTTTTAACTTTAGTCCTATATGTATATATATATACATTTTTTTTTTCTTTTTTTCTTTTCTTCGACATTTTCTAATGAAGAGTCAATGTTCGTCGGATGAGAAAATGAATGTAACCAGAGCCATAGAAAATTTTTATAAGAAAAGGAAGGATTATACCGGGGAGGGGTAGAGTAGGGTAAAGTAGGGGGGTAGAGTGGCAGACGGTCGGTGCACGAAGGTATTTCGTAATTTGTTGTAGCTCGGTCTACGTAGCCGCGCTAACAAGAGGCCGCGAGTTGCTATACGCTCGTTGAGAAGCAATTTGGTTCGGTCTAAGGTAATATGAGTATGATAGAGATAGAATGTAGCTTGATCCAAGTTTCGATCGTATCGATCTAGTGGACTGAAGGAGGGTGGAGAATTCCTTCAATTAACAAAAGTTCTCGGCGAGAAATCGTTATATATCTCAAGGTAGATATCTTCTCCTCGTCAATTACTGACAAGATTGATGAGTAATTACCAGTCCTTATTCGATTTTACGTCCTCTATATCTTGATATAAAAATTAATGTAACGAGTATAATTAATGTTAAATAACGATAAATCAAGATGGCGTTTATAGTTCATGTATATTTTATGAAAATTTAATTTCCGTCGATTCGAATGATCGGGTCATCAAAGTGCAATGAAACGATTAAAAGAAAGAGAGAAAATAAAAATAAGAAAAAAAAAAGGAAGAAATGAAAGAAAGGAAGAAAAAAAAGAAGAAAAAAGGGTCAAGAGAAAAGAACCCGAAATAGGCACAGCTCTTTAATGTTGCTTCTATTTCAAGGCAAAGTTCATCGACTCTCAGACCGTGTGTCTTTTTATTGGTCGCTTTTTGTTTCGTAACACGGCCGGCACATGATTCGTCGCGCAGTTAGTGACTGGATATAGTTATAGACACACGTGGGTCGAGACCAAGTAACACGCTCTCTTAAGGAAGCTACAGGCGTTAAAGTCACCACGTATATATTCAGATTTACGCTTTTACGTTTTACACGTAATTTGAATATTTTTTATTACGCTTATCCACCAACTTGCTACCTGTTATCCTCTTTTCTAGAACGCGTCACATAAACGTTAAGCATAATATTTGTATATTTCATTTTAGGTCAATCAATTTGTAATAATACTCTCTATCGTCTTAACCAAAGAAAAATGACGAATCAAATAGGAGGATATACATATTTATATTCATTTGGATTCGATAAAACGCGTCTTCTTTGAAAGACGTTATCGGCGAACGCTCAACGACTGTGACTTTCCGCGTGCGATTTAAATTCAGAACGAAAGAGATAACCGGCGAACAAATTTCAATATAAATCGTTGAGCGTGTTCACACACCGGCAAGACCTTCACCGTGAAGATCGTGAGCGTTCTTGGCTCACCGACCGGTACCAAGATGGCGGCCGTGGCCAAGGAGCGAACGAGCAAAGTCGGCGATTGTGTAATGGCGGTTCCAGTCGGAGGTCTTGCGAGTCTGCGAGAAAGGTGAACGTCCTAAGAGGTTCCTCCTTCTCCTCTTCTCACTCACCCCTCTCCCTCCCTCTCGTTCACTCTTTCTCTTTCTCTCTCTTATCCCCACTTATCTCCTTCTCTCTTTCTTTTTCTGCATTTCCCCCACCCTCTCTTTCCCTCCCCTCCCATTTCCCCTCTCGAGCTTACCTCTCTTCTCAACGCCTCTTTTTCTCTCGCTGGTCTCGTCTTTCTCTCGAATGCCTTAACAACGAATACCAGCCAGTTTAGCGATAGCTACGAGCACGCCATCGCGACGAACAAGTATGCTTATCGTTCGTCTATCGTTCGACAAACTTTTTTTCTATCTTCGAACAACGAACACCAACCTCGACCATGTTAAACTATTCTTTCGTTTCTTTTTATTTATTCATTTACTTTTTTTTTTTTTTTTCAATTATATCCTCTAAAACTACGTATCACCGGAGATACGAATTTGTACGAACGATCATTATATCATTCTTTTCGTACGGCTCATATTCGTCAGTTAGCTCCGAAAGCAATTATAAAATGCATACCTACTATATCCTTCCATTATCGTACCCTTAATTCCTTTCAAATCGAACCTCTATAACCTCGATAAAGTTCAATCGATCCGACCAGACCAGACCAGACCAGAACAGACCAGACAAGACCAGACCTACCTACCTACCTACCTACCTACCTACCTATCTACCTACCTAACTAATTAACCAACTAACTATCTATCTACCCTCTCTTGGCTTCTTTTAATTTAACTCTCCTCCGTATAATTATTATTGTATCTTCCATTGAAAGTATGTTTGATATAGGTAATATATTTTGAAGTCTAGTTTCGTACTTTCAGTGTTATCACTGAGAAAAAAGAAAACAAAAAAAAAAAAAAAAAAACAAAAGAAAACAAACAAAAAAAAAAGGGAATCGGAAGGAGACTGTCGTTCCTCTCGAGGAAGGGTGATTCGTTGCAATATATTTTACTTCAACAGATAAGTGAAGTCAAGATTCGACACCAAATATATACATACATACATACATACATACATACATACACACACACACACATATACACATATATATATACACATATGTATACATATACATACATATATATATATGTTAGAGGGACAGAAGACTGGAATCGAAAGATAACTCGTAGGAATGTTCGTCAGAAGAAGAAGAAGAAGAAGCAGAAGCAGAAGAAGAAGAAGAAGAAGAAGAAGAAGAAGAAGAAGAAGAAGAAGAAGAAGAAAGAGTAGACCTGGAGAACAACGTGTATCGGGATGAGTGTAAAGATGGCGGACACTAAGTGCCTCGCGGCATGGAATCTGATATTACCTCACCGTAGCCGTGGCAGTGACAGTGGCGCTCTCTCCTCTACACACACCCTCTCCCCTGATCTCCCCCTTTTTCCACTATCCACACTATATATATATATATATATACACACACACACACACACACACACACACATACATACATAGTTTCTTCTATACAGGACAAGCTCTTAACTCCGTTCTCTCCCTTCACCGTTTCTCCTTCCTTCCCGAACAACTTCTCTTTTTCCTCTTTCGAAGACGACGGTTCTCTTCTATACCTTCAACAGCCTCTAGCGTTTGCTCGCTCGCTCGTTCGTTCATTCGCTTGTTCGCTTGCATGCGCGCGCGCGCGCGCGCGTACTCACGCACGTTGCTCCGTTCTACGCGCGTTAACTCTCGCGTTAATTGTATCCGTTCCGTGGTTACTTTTCAATCTCTCTCTCTCTCTCTCTCTCTCTCTCTCTCTCTTTCTCTTTCTTCCTCTCTCTTTTTCTATCTTTTCTTTTTCTGATTTTCGTTTTACAGATAATACAATTCCTAAGTCTCGTTCGAAAGCAACGTCGAGTAAAGCTATAGGAATTCGTCGTCGGTTTGGAATTTTCCTTTGATATTTTCTACATCGAAAGAATTTTAACGCGAGTATAGCGCGAATAGACGCATCATCGTGAATCATGAGTATAACTTGCGTGAGACAGAGAGAGAGAGAGAGAGAGAGACCGCTACGATGATGAAATTATTTTCACGGTGAGAGTCTTTTTCTTTCTTTTTTTTTTTTTTTCGTTTATGATACCTGTTAATACGTCGACGTGTATATAGTAGGTATATAAGGATCTACAATATAACTATTTATGTATTTTAACGCCCGAGGCGTATGAACGATCCCCATATCGGCTAGATCGATAGCAGCGAATCGAATTGGGCGGAAAGGAGAATCTAAAAGGTCGATGATCCTTCCGCTTGACGATAGAAGATTATAACCGATTTCCGTGTACGTCTTTGTTTCCGGTTTCTAAAGGAATATATTCTTTTGATTATGCTAGCCACGACTCCGTTGCATCGAGTATGATATAAGTAAGTAAGTACTACATAGGTACACGGCAACGTGTAAATTTTCACTCTGACGAATCGACCAACGTTGTAATAACGGCCTATAGCGATTAATCATGGTTCTTCTAGAAGAAACTATTCCATATGAAATATCTCTTGTGATTTGATACGTTGACCGCTAGAATGAATGCTTCTACCTAACAAATGGAATAATATTCCTCCTTTCTCTCTTCTCTCTCTCTCTCTCTCTCTCTCTCTCTCTCTCTCTCTCTCTCTTAAATCATAGAATGATTTAACTGTCACGAAATTTCGCGCAAATACATAGCTAGTAACTTTAGATTAAGTAAAAAAAGTATTTATGACTTATGCTCTCGATGAAATATTCTTAGGAAGTACTGCTTAAGTATAATAAATAAAGAACGCTATAGCGATGCAATGTTTGTGTGTTGTGATAGTTGTACACAGTGCTTAAAGCGAACTCGAATCCTACGATATCAGTATATCGGAACGACCTATGTAACTTCTACTCCCGGAACTATACTACCATCGGTATCAGCATCGTTGCCTATTCAGGCATCTATACGGTTGAAATATTCGGGGAGTTCGATGCATGGACGAGTTCTTACTTCTTCCTAGTAACTTCATTCGTTTCTATCGTTCCAACTCGTGCACTCGTCCGAAGTCGATCAAGTGGAAAAATCGAATAGTACGTAAGTACTATTCATATATATATATACATATATATATATGTATATAATAGTATATGAGCATGTAATACATTTGTTACGTATGAATTATGTTATATAAAATAGTAACAAAAGTATCTAAATACATGAGTAGATAATTTTTTGTTATTACTGCAATAGTATTTATGATGTAATTCATCTATCATGGATTACGTTCGAATTACGTTCTGTAAAATAATAATAAGAAAAAAAAAAAAATGAGAAAAGATATCTAAACGCATCGTAGACAATTTTTTATCATTACTGCGAACGTTGTATTTACGATGTAATTCATCTATTACGGATTACGCTCAAATTACGTTCTCTAAAATAATAACGAAAGTTATTCGAACGCGTCCTATCGCAGACAATTTTATATTATTACTCCAAACGTATTTAGGATATAATTTATCTATTACGGATTACGTTGGAATTATCTTCCGTGAGATAGTAACATAAATATCTAAACACGTCGTAGAACAATATTTGTTGTTATTACTCCAAATATATTTTCGATGTAATTACGAATCATTGAATTAAGTTCTATCACGTAAATAATCAAGAACTAATCTAAAAACTTTTATTATTACTTCCAAAACGTATCTAAAGTAAATTAGTAAAGTTTATAGGATATTAAAAAAAAAAAAAGAAAAAAAAAAAAAGAAAAAGAAAAAGGAGTAACTAATACCATTAACAAAGACACACATTTCATTTTATTATCAAATTACTTTCCATTTTGAAGAAAGTTTATTACTAGATCGTACGTGAAAATGATCCATCGTGATACCTGATTAAACTATCTCGTAATCGTTTAAACGATGGATTTCCTTTGTCAAACGGTGTTCTGTAACTGAAAGAAAATATCGACAAAAGTGAAGAAGGACTTTCGCAGGAAGAAACGGGATCGGAAGGTCGCGACGGCTTAGCCGAGAAGTTGCTCTCGGTACTCGACACGTTTAAGAGTCAGGTCGTACGTCCTCCCATTTTACCTCTCTCTCTCTTTTTCTCTCTCTGTCTATCTCTCTCTGTCTGTCTCCCTCTCTCCCTGTCCCCTCCATTTCTCTCCTTTTCTCCTTCTCTAGCACTTTCGTCTGTCCCTTTCTATCTTTCTGTCCGACGTACGGCATGGTTCCGTAGGGAGGAGGAAGAGGAAGAGGAGGAAGAGAAGTAAGAGGGGGAGAAAGAGGAGAAGGAGGAGGAGTAGGAGGAGGAGAAGGAGGAGAGGTAGAGGACGAAGAGGAGAAGGGAGGAGCAAGCGCGTTCTCGCCGATCCGCTCCGCCACACGGTCCTCCACGGTGGTAGGTGGGTGTGTAGGACATAGCGGACTTCTGCAGTCAAGGACACGTTCCGCTTACACACACACAAACTCACACATAGACACACATACCTACCCCGTTCACCGTCACACTTAGCATTCCATATTCGCACAGTGTTCGATGTGTTCGAACCATGCGAAAGATAAGACAACGTAGGGTGTACTTATGTACTTATATTGCCTTTTATATATACACACGTACGTGTGTGTGTATATATATATATATATATATATATATATATATCTCTCTCTGCAATATCTGATATCGTAGTTACGTTGTCGGCTAGAACCAACGACGTCTTTCACGTTTTCTTTCTCTGTTAAAACCTCATCGGCTCTTCTCTTTTAGATTAGATAAACGAACGAGTTCGTTGGCCATCTTTCTTTTTCTGTTGTTTCCTCTTTCTCTCTTTTTCTCTCTCTCTTTCCTTTCAGTGAAACTCACTTGGATCAGTTCTTCGATCGCATCTTTCAACGATCGTTAATTCTAAGATTGACGTTAGATCCTTACATAGATTCGAAGGATGGTCTCATTCTTACATTAGAAGCGATTTTAATCGTTTGCATAGCTGATCGTGAAGAACGTGAATCATATTTCCCTCGGTTGATTTCTTATATAAGAGACTCGTTGAAAAGTGTCACTTCTTTTTCCTTCCTTTTCTTTTTTCTTTCAATCTTGCCCTCTCACTCCCCCTCCCCTCATCCACCCACTCACCCTCTCGCCATTAATTCGGTCGAACATAAAATTCTGCGGTATGCGGAAACGCATAGGTCAATTGTATATATTCAAATTGACGTCTTTTACTTGCCATATCACTGATCAACGATCCGTGTCGAAGAAAGAGGAAAAAAGAAAAAGAAAAAAAGTAATAGAGAAAAGAAAAGAAAGAAAAAAAATATATATACGGCAACACACGTATATCTATTTACGAAGAAGTATACTCGTACACACATATGCAATTAAAATGCGATCGTGCTGTTTTAGTTCGAGGTTTTGCAGTGGATACAATCGATAATTATCTATTCACATTACGTGAACGTTTCCAGATCATTTTTATGATTCATATTTACGTAGAAGATCAAAAATTTCAATTTCAAACGTTCGACCTCGTGTATTCTTGGTTTTACTTGCACTCTCGTATATCTCTTTGATATCAATCCCGAACGAAATAATTTTCTATCTTTCTTTTTTTCTTGTTTTTCGTTCTTGTTCTTTTTTCCTCTTTGTTTCTTACAATTTTACGAATTTTATATCTATGAATAAATCGAACATATATATCGAAGAATGTGTTAGTAAATTTCCAAGGTGTACAGTATATCGAATCGTAATTAACTCGTCTCTCTCAGGCTCGTTCTTTTTATCTCATCTTTTTTCTTTATTTATCATTTGTGAAAATTTTTCATGGTT
>NC_057688.1:7978451-7991166 GCF_014466175.1 Vespula pensylvanica
CTGTTTTCAAGGTCAGGACAGATCGGTCGTAGACGAGGGAGATCGGTTTTGTCGGTTGTTAGGGTGGCTGGAGTTTTACCGTAATTCGAGACGAGTCGCACGTTTTTGCGGACGTCTCGTCATCGCGACGACGTTCGTGTATAGTCGATTCTTTGCCACGGAAACGATCGCGACCAGTTAGAAGCTCCTCGTCGTTTTCTTTTCTCTTTTTCCTTCTCTGTCCCTCTCTCTTTCCTTCTCTCTCTCTCTCTCTCTTTCTCTCTCTCTCTCTTTCTCTTGATCAGTATCCAACGATCGGAGAGTGGCTTTCTATCTGCTCCATACGGAACAACGACGTACGGAGTGTGGCCTTGACCGCTCTCCGAACGCGTACCTACGTCGTGAAGATTTACACGTACTACGTACGCACTAACGTACGTAGTTGCAATGGTTAGTGCGATGTTGATGTTGTTGTTGTTGTTGTTGTTGTTACGATAGTAGTAGTAATAGTAGTAGTAATGCGTTTGTGAACGCGAGCACTCGGTTGTCGATGAATTATCCAAGTCCTTGCTCGATTCCAAGTATATGTATGTACTAAACCATTCCAACGTCTTCTTCGTTGTCTTCTTCTTCTTCTTCTTCTTCTTCTTCTTCTTCTCCTTCTCCTCCTCTTCTTCTTCCTCGGCTATCTGATTCCACCTCGACTTTGGAATTCTCCAACTCCAAGGAGTTTCGATCTCTGTTCGCCCTCTCTGTCTGACTATTAATCTTCCTACTCTACTGCGATTATATTAACCCGTGCATCTAACAATTCAATTTCCTTGGAACGTTTCGATGGTACAGATACAACGAACTTAGATATCCATATTTACTAATCATGATTCGTAATAAATCTTGTTGATATTTACTTCGGTAACTTCGTCTTCCTTTCTTTTCATTTCTTTTTAATCTATCCTCGAAAATAAGAAAGCAATGTTAGGGAAAGCAAAGATCAGGAATAAACTTTTAAAAAATTTAAATATCTGTCAATGACGTTATATTGACAATCGTATGTCTAGAGTTGGGAGTTAACAGAGTTAAAGAAGAAACCTAATGAAGTGGATAGACATCCACGAAGACAACAACAACGATGTTCGTTCGTCATGATGACGATGACGATAGTAATGGTGCTGGTACTGGTGCTGGTACTGGTACTGCTGTTGGTACTGGTGCTGGTGCTGGTGCTGGTGCTGGTGCTGGTGGTGATGGTGGTGGTATAGATGGAAGCTGGTAGTGCGAGGCCAACCGAGGAGAGTTCGGAGAGACGGAGACGGAGGCGAAGCGAAGCGAACCAAGCGGTGTGGATACGAGAGCGCTGTTGGGTCATTGACTGCCGGTGGCCGCCGATCCGCGAGCATCCAAGGACAGCCGCTCTGACGCTCGGCAAAGTCTTCTCTCTTCTCTCCTCTCTTCTTCTTCTTCTTCTTCTTCTTCTTCTTCTTCTCTTTCTCTTTCTCTTTCTCTTTCTCTTTCTCCTCCTCCTCCTCCTCCTTCTCTCACCATAGCACTCTTTAAAATTCACCTTCGTCGTTATTATCGTTCACCGATACATTTCCCAAACAGGTATTAATTTATCTTCGTTTTTAAATAATCGATTTCAACCACTTGTTCTTCTTTTTCTTCTTCTTCTTCTTCTTTTTTTTGTCTTCTCCTTTTCTTTTTTTTCTAACGTTTCATTATATAAGTCGTCATTCATTAATTCATCGTTACGGGACATTAATTCTTTTTTCCTCCCCCCTCTCTCTCTCTCTCTTTCTCTCTCTCTTTTTTTTCTCTTTATTTTTGTTTGTTTCGTTTTTTTTTTTTTTTTTGGAAATATAATTCGTCATTCGTTAATGCATCGTTACGGGACAGTAATTCTTCTCTCTTTTTTTCTTTTTCTTTTTTTTTTTTTTTTTTTTGGAAAGAGATATCTGATCTAAAACGATCAAAACCGATCGTTATTAAATCGTCTGTTTGAGAGCATGGAATTAAAGGGTGGAAGATGACAAAAAAAAAAAAAAAAAAAAAAATTCTCTAAGAGATTTTCGTAACACTTTCCGGTCGGGAAATCGTACGAACAGGATTTTTCATTTTTCCTCTTCTTCTTTTTCTTCTTTTGGACAAAATCGATTCGATAAAAGGGTGCTTCGTTCAATGCGAATATTGAAAGGCATCGTTTTCTCGGAATAACACTCGACCATATTTTTCTATAGGGACTCTATTCACTATGGTTCTGTACTGCGGGTAGAGAAGGTAGAGATATCGTTTCCGTGAGAACCGATTCGTTTCGATGATCCATTTTTCCTGAAGGGTTCGACGAGAAAACACCTTTGTTGAGATTCATCGTGATCTATTTTATTTCGGAACTTTCGCTTCTCTTTTTTTTTCTTTTCCCTTTCTCCCTCGTTTCACCCCTATCTTCTTCTTTCTCTTTTCTTCCGGCTTCTTCGTTCTTCCTTCCTGTCGAATCGATTTTTCTTTTTGAGATTTTCACGAAGTTATAATTGTAACCTTTGAAATGATAATAGGGTAAGAAGCTATTAGCTTTTTACAGTGTCTACGTATATGTGTATCTGTCTGTTTGTCTCTCTCTCTCTCTCTCTCTCTCTCTCTCTCTCTCTCTCTTTGTATATGTGTGTGTACGTGTATATGTGATTTGGAGAACCGCTGATCGGTAGCTGGTAAGGGTAGTTGTTTTCTTTGGGTACAACCAAGTGGAGAAAGAGAGACGATGATATCCTGTCCAAGCAGGAAGCAGTGGTTCTCCGAAAAGAAAATAAGAGGATTAATTCTAATCGTTTGACACTGAGAAAATTTGACGTATTTGTCAAAGTGAGATATTTCGATACTACGTAACGATCGATCGATCGTTTTTAACGTTGTAATCTTATATCGTGGAAAGGACGTATATTTTAAATCGTATTTCGAAAACGAGATCTTATTTATTTTATTTTAATTACGACATTTTAATTATGAAGAAAAAAAAATAAACGATTGAATTTCGATTACAAAGAAAAACAATGTAGTTAAATCGAAAGATTAAAAAACGTTGATCGTTTTAACGTTTTAAAACTCGACGTTAAAAAAATGATTAAATTATTTCGACGATTTTTTCTTTCTTTCTTTTTTTTTTTCTCTTTTTTTTTTTTTTTTTCTTAAGAGAAAATTTTTGTTAACCCTCGAGTAACACTTTTGATAATTTGATTATCGATTATTATAATTTATCGATGTAACGTACGTTCGACTGTATAGCGTTAAACGCTCTCATTTTCTTTTGAATCGTTTATAATACGATTTCTTTTGAAAGTAGAAGTATCATGTAACGTTACGTCGTAGAATGAATTTATTTGTCATAAATCAGTGATATCTCTTGATTTAATGTCCGTTAAGCGCCAATTATGTTGGTCGATTTAAAATAGAAAAGATCTATTAATCGTCTATTAACAAAATAATTTTCAATAGAGATCGTATCTTAATAGGATATTAAAGTTTTCTTGATTATTAATTTTTAACAAGTGACTTAATAACAGTTAGAACGTATAAATTCTAATTTATTTTCATTAGTGTGTTATCTATGTCAGTATATATATATATACTCGACATATATAGAAATAAGATTATGTTGACAATATAATATCGAGATGTTACATTTTGGAAATAACCTAAACAATTTTTTTGCTTTGTATATATGTGTTTATATATATATATATATAGGTGTGAGACGAGTCAAGGAACACAACAAACGCAAATGAGTTGATCATTAAAAGGGAATCAAATGGCGAGAAGACTTCGTCGAGCGTCCGTTTAAAAATAAAAACGTTCGTGTACTACCGCGGAATCCCAAATGACGAAATCAAATACCGTTATACATTCCTGGAAAGCATCGCACTGACGCCAAGACGTGACGCAATTTTCGAGAATCTCCATTTCTCGACTGCTTTTCTGTAACTTCGAGAGGATAATCATTCCAGAGGTAAGTAATTATCATTCGACAATCGTGACGATATTCTTTAAACTTCTCTAGGTCATATCTTATTATTTTTCTCTCTTTTTCTTTTTTCTCTCGGATGAATCTTCGTCGACTATTTTTTTTTCAGAATAATAATGATCATTGAAATTTCTATGATGATGCTTACAAAATATTTTCTAGATCAAATCCTCTTGTTTTCTATATTATTATGAATCATTATTATTTTTAGGATAAGTTTCGTTAGAAAAAAATTATCGTTGAAATCATAATGATATTTATGAAAAATTTTTGAATCAAGTCAACTATTTTTTAATGAAATGAATCATCATCATCATCATTATCATCATCATCATTATTATTATTCTGTGAATGATATTATTGTTGTACTGAGAAATATAATGAATCATCGTTATCTCGAGGATTAAATTTTATTCAGAAAAATGATCATTGAAATTTGTAATGACGTATACAAAATATTTCCAGGTCAAGTTTCTTTACGTTCAATATAACGAATCATTATTTCGAGAATAATATTTTTCGTAAAAATAAATTATTGAAATCATGATGATGATATATATATATATATATATATATATATATATATGTACACGTATATATATAGAAAAAAATTTCTCGATTAAATTTTTCTTAACAATTCTTTCATAAAAATGATCAATGAAATCTCAACGATATCTCAAAGTTTTTTTTTTTTCTTATATTCTTAGAATATCTCATTTTTTACCATTTCGAAGATAATTCGCCTTCTCTCACTTACTATTATTATTATTATATATAAAAAAAAAAAAAAATGAACCCATTACAATAGGTATTAGAAAAATTTTTTTAATTGCAAGCGAAATCAATGTTTTTCCGATTAAGAATCAATCATTGAATAATAGAATGTTGAATGAAAGGACCGGAAGATCGATACGTAAGGATTTTCGTTGGGTTCTCGATTTCTTCCTGTCTCAATGTTTTCCCTTTGTCCTAGGCTAACGAAAGAAAAAGGAGATCCGGTTCGCAGATGGGTATGAGAGAGAGAGAGAGAGAGAGAGAGAGAGAGAGAGAGAAAGAGAGACAGAGAGAGAAAAGAAAGGCGAGATCTATTTTTCGCTAGTTGTCTCTCTCTCTCTCTCTCTCTCTCTCTCTCTCTCTCTCTCTCTCTCTCTCTCTCTCTCTCTCTCTCTCTCTCTCTGTCTATCTCTATCTGCCCTTCTATCTCGCTCTTTTTCTCGTTTACTATTATATCCTCTCGCTTTCTTTCTCTCTTTCTCTCGTATTAGCAAGCAAGTCCATAGATCGGTCCATCCCTCAGGGAAGGGAGCGTGGGAGAGAAAGACAGGTGGCCCTATCCCTAGCCCTCCTGTATCCTGTACTTTTCTGTAGCACCTTACCGTATATTCGATATCCTTGAGCATCCGCCCCCGTGAGCACACACCTTGTGGGAAAAGCATCGATGGTCGATACTTTAAAAAAGAAAATAGTTTCTACGATTTGATTGCAACCCCTTTTTCGCGAATATGTATATATATATATATATATATATATATATGTATATCTTTTGTGTATATCTTTGTGTATATCTTTTGAGTTCTTGGGAAAATTGGATTTTTAGAAAATCGAGGAAAGATGGGAAGACAAATATCTTCTGTCAAAAATTACTTTTACGTGCACATTTATACATGTAATACATATATATATATATATATATATATATATATATTAAGATTATATATTGCACGTTATAACATTATAACAATTGTACATAAACATGCTATATATGTACATCTATATGAAAATAAGTTCATAACAAAAAATAAATAAATAAATAAATATATATACATACATATAAATTTATTTACTTATTCATTTTTGTTTTACTAAGAAAAGTTAGTTCGAAGAACGTAATTTATTTTTAAAAGACAGTAACTTGGTGAGAAGCATCTCCGAATTCGACGAATTCTAAACATCATACCAAAAGAGAACTTTTGGTATTTAGAGACTCGACTAACTCGACCGATATGTTTGTCTGTTTGTCGAGAGAAAGAGAGAGTTTGTGAAATCACTTTTTATGCTATGGCAATTTTCTTGCAGGTAGCTAGTTCAGACATTACTATTCGCAACCGCCATAAAAAGAAGGGTTGGACGAAAGAACCAATCGATAGTTTCTTTCCTTATAGAGAGAAAGAGAGAGAGAGAGAGAGAGACAGAGAAACAGAGAGAGAGAGAAAGAGAGAGAGAGAGAGAGAGAGAGACAAATAGAATAGAGAAACAACCATCGAGATTCCGTTATGAACAGTAGGCAAGGCTTAAAAAAATGTTTTAGGACGAAGGGTGGTAATGGTTATAATATGCAGTGACTCTATACATTTTTTTATTGCCAAAAAAAAAGGGTTTCTTTTCTATTTTTTCATTTCTTTTCTCTTTTCTTCTTTTCTGTTTTTTTTTTTTTTTTCTTTTTCTTGTTCCTCTTCCTTTATGTACTTCTCGTCGAAAGAACATCCAGACGTGTGTTAGGGTCCCGAGGATAATTCTTTCTGGAAAATGTGTCGTTCGATTCAGAACGCATACCTATAAATAACGTAGCCGAAAAACGAAAGCGAAATCGGGCGAAAGCTAAAACGAAACTGAAATTCAATATCTTTCGAACGTATGATATCGAACATTCACGTTCGTTATCATATCTATCGATTTTTTAGTGCGATTCAGACTTAATCTAGACGCGATAATTCTATAAATATATATATATATATTTATAATTCTATATATATATATGTATATATACACACACATATGTTTCATGCAATTTGTACAAGAACATTGCAATAAATATCGTAGAATTTCATTTTCATATTTTTTTTTTATCACGATTTTCCCGATTGCAAAAAAAAAAAAAGAAGAAAAAAAAGTAGAGAAGGCGAGGCAAGAAAAAATATATGGGTACATACAATATTTATATACATATATATATATATACATATAAAAAGAAAAAATAAGTAAATAGAAAATAATAAAAATCAAATCACACATACATACATACACACACACACACACACGCGCACACACACACGTAAAGAGTTGTTCACCTCGATCGTAAGATTCATTTTCTAAGACTACGACTAAGACTATGGAACTACACAACTACGAGGACAATAATTGTACGATGTTATCAACGAAAAATCGATGATATACCGCAAGACTATTCGAACATTGCTCAGCGACGAACATTATCATAATTTATGACAATACCAAGTCAGACGCGTTATTTATAAATAGATTGTAACTAACGAACGCATTCCGATATATCGTTATGTCTAAGATATTATATACATATGTACATATGTGCAGACATTGTGATCAGATCAAACGAGATATAAGAAATCTTTTAACGACTTATGTGTCAATGACAATAACTAACAAGTTACAACTAACTAACAAGCTCATTGGCTTGTGTACAGTTATCGTATTAATGGGTTAAGATTCTGAAGGTTTATTGTGTACTTAGTATGTATAAGGTGGATAATTAAATTCTGCAATTTATACCTTTACGGTTAACGTTGATCGATCGATCGATCGATCGATCGATTGATTGATCGATAAAAGGATTATATATAAGATGGATCAAAAGTTTCTGAATGACAGAAAAATTTTTTATATGATAATCAATGAACTAAATTGAAAATGAGGTTCTTTAGACTAGATTTCTTTTTTTCTTTTTTTTTTTTAGATCTTAAAAAGAAAAAGATTTGTAAGCTCTTAATATGGCTTTACAATTTGAAAGGAAAAGAAAAAAAGTAAAAAAGAAATAATAATAATAATAATAATAATAATAATAATAATAGCAATAATAATTAGCTCGAAAAGTCATAGAAAAGGGAGTAATTGATTTTTTAAGTTACCTTGAAAAATTTTGAAAGCATCCTGTGTGATTTAAGAGAGATAATTCAATGAATTTCACGATCATCATCTATACGTCAAATTTTGCATTGTGTGTCCCCTCTTTTTTTTTTTTGTATAATTCTTTTCTTCCATATCCTTTTATGATATTTACGAATGCTTGTTCTGTTTTTTTTCTTCCATTTTTTCCTTTCTACGAGAAAGGGTTGTTGACAGAAAAAAACATTGACTCCTATCATGACGCGATCGTGTAGTCGATTGTCGTCTACATGCAAAAAAGTTTCACCACGTTTGTAAATAAGATACTTATCGGATATGTAGAGAAAAAATTTTATAAAAACGTACAAAAGATGTTGAGGAAAGTGTAGAATTTGGTATTAGTGAAATTTTCGCGTTTGGTAAAAGGAACTTGATTCAAAGGATAATCCTAGTAGTGACAATTGACTGTTTCCATTGAGTCCTGATTTATGACGGGACTAAAAGGATTAAAGAAGGAGGTAGAGTAACGATGACAGTCTCACCATCAAGTAAAGAGAGAGAGAGAGAGAGAGAGAGAGAGAGATGAATAACCTTTTTCAAACACTCCTACATAGAATTTATACTTCACGGAAGAAATTCTTTTTCTTTGGGAAAGAGTTAAAGCGACAAAAAATTTTAAGCCGAACTTAAGTAAACGAAAAGTAAAGCTTGATAATGGCTGGCAATAGAAATAAAAATTTTCCTTGATTTATCTACGGAAGCAATTCTGACGGTGATTGACTTTTGAACGTCTTATTTTTTTGTTACCCTTTTTTTTTCTCTTTTCTTTTTTTCCCTCCTTTTCTTTTCTCTTTTTTTTCGCAGGCTCGACTAAGGAAAACATTTTTTTTTTATTTTTATTCTTTTCATTTTTTTTATTTTTTTATTTTTTTATTTTTTTGTAAAATCTACACTGATATCTACATTTGTGTATATATATATATATATATATATATATATATATATATATATGTATGTATGTATGTCGGTGATATTTTTACGTTAGCAGATTTTCATCGAAGAATATAATATATCGGCGTTAAAGTTTCCAGAAAAAAAAAAGAGAAAGAAAATTTCACGCGTTACAATACAAGTAGAAATCTTTTTAAATACGTCCTTGAAATATTTCCATTCAACAATAAAACTAAGAAGAGGAGGAGAGAATTAATAAAGTAATTCTCACCGTATGTTTGAAAATTGAATTAAAATCTTAAGCGTATTGCAAAGGGAGAAAGAGAAGAAAAAGAAAAGGATTATAGATCTTACATTGTATAATGAAGATTTCGAACGGAAAGGTCAATGATAAACGAGTGTAAGGTTATAAAATTATTCATCATGGTTTTATAAGTGAGAATGTACATGCAATATCTCACGGTGGTAATTTAGTTTTGTCAGAGGTCAATGCGAGAGCTGATTGAAATGTGTCTCTCGAAAGGACCATTGTTCCCTTTCGAGGAAAGGCCTATTAACCTTGGTTCTATACTTTAAATGGTAGACTTCTTAATGGAGGAAGCTCATGAATATACGAAAGGAGAGAGAGAGAGAGAGAGAGAGAGAGAGAAAATTTAATTTGGACTTTTGACAATACCATAAATTGTCAGGGATAAGTCATAGTGAACAGTTGAAACATTAATTAGAAAATATTTGTTGAAAATTTATTCGTTAATTTAATAGTATATTATCATATAATATATTATATTGTAAAGTAATAAATTATATTTAATATTTAGTAATATAATATAATATAATATAATATAATATAATACAATATAATATAATACAATATAATATAATACAATATAATATAGTATATTAATTATTGAAATATAAAATAATTCCAAATTTTATGATATCGCTCAATTAATTATACGAATTAGCTGACGTGTGTACCTAACATTTTTTAGTTGACATAATCTTAAGATATATCTACATATATAAAAAAAAATATATATATATATATAGTTTGGTGTAAGGATTCTCGATGGATAATATTTAGTATTAGCAACGAAATGGATATCGTGTTTTCTTCGGAGGTGAAATCAAGTGGAAATCAGATAGCCTAACGAGGGATATAGCAAACGAGCAACGGGTTATAATAAGGGTTGGATCGTCCGCATGAGGACAGATAGAGCGTCCTTCGTGGCAAGGCGTGTCGATTACCGTAGGTAAATTGCGTGACAGGCCGACACCATTGAAGAGAACCAGCGGACCTTGACAGTGCTGGGACTCCTTGACGGTACCACGATCGAGTCACTGAACCGGCTTGCAGGACGACGAACGAGCGAGAATGATCAAGGATATTCTCAGTATCGTCCCTATAACTTGCTGCTACGTATAAGTTCAGATTATTGCGATCGATCACTTTTATCTGTATCTCGTATTTCATTATTTTTCTTCCTCGTTTTTTTTTTTTTCTTTTTCTTTTCTCTCATTTTTTTTTTTTTTATTCCGAATCGAGATTAAACGAATTTTTTCATTCGATTTGAACTTTTTCTTCTGAATCTGAAATTAAATGTATTTATTTGAATGAATTAAATTAAAAACAAAAAGAGATGATATGTATGCATATGTATATATATATATATTATTATTTATTTTTTTTTTATTTATATATTATACTGAACGAACTCTGATGTTAATTTATTGATATATCATTTATTTATTTATTAAGACGATTATACATCATCTGTTGGATTTTCAGATACATATGGTATATCGAAAGATCACGAAAGTGCTTTATCATATACTATACGAAAAAAAAATTCGAACTCGCATACGCGTGAAAAAGATAATTGTTTCGGTAGTGCCTACCATATTGATCATCGTCTTAACCAGCTAGAGATCATTATCAAGCCTTTCTTCTTCTATCTTTTTTTTTTTCTTTTTTTTTTTTTTTATACAAGATTAGGATGGATTTCGAACAATTTCTTTTCTAATTTTCTTTTTTTTTTTTCTCCGCTCCCCATATGGCGCCCGGAGCATGCAGGGTTAACATGGGCAAGGAAAAGAGAGAGAGAAAAAAAAAAGAAAAGAAAAGCAAAAGAAAAGAAGAAGAAAAAGAAAAAAAGAGGTATCGAGAATCAATTTAACTTTTTTCCCCTTTTTTTTCTCGATTTTTCATTTTTTTTTTTCTTTTTTTCATTCGTTCATTAAATCCCACCGTTCTCCCTCGGATAAACCGCGGAAGCGGTATTATTATCTCTCAATGGGGAAACAATATTTTCTAGGTCATTTCTCTTGATCTCTCTTCATAGATAGAACGTTGGACTAGCTATGTCGTAAAAGTGAATAACGTTTCTTCTGACCTCGGTTATAAAGCCGATTAATATCGAATAAGGGAGGATTATAATAAAGGTAGATACTGAGGAAGAGGATCGTTATTTATACCGTTGCATTTAAGAAAACTGTAATAGAATTATTAGAAATTGTTTAGACCGATAACGATAACTGGCGTTCGACGAAAAAAACGAAAGAAAAAAGTTTTCCGTTCGGCTTTTGAACTAGCATAAGTGATACTACGAGCGTGCATGCACGTATCTTAGAGTGTCTTGAAAGAGATAGAGAGATAGATAGATAAATAGATAGATAGATAGATAGATAGATAGAAAAGAAGAGAAGAGAAGAGAAGAGAAGAGAAGAGAAGGGGAAAGAGAGAAGAGACTAAAGAATGGACGACACGTAACAGTTGCATCACCGTAGGAGAGCACGCGAGTATGAGTTCATGAGCAACACATACATACATACGTACATATGTATACTATATATGTATATGTACGATACGATACGGTACGGTACGTATGTATATACATGTATGTAACTATCTACGTACGTACCTACCTACCTACCTACCTACCTACCTACCTACCTACCTACCTACCTACCTACCTACCTACCTATCTATCTATCTATCTATCTACCTATATGTATACGCATTTATATACATACATACGTGAGAAGAGAGCTCACGCATACACAAAAAGATTGATTCTCGAGCAATCGGCTCGAGAGTGCGTGGGGACAGCGTGCGCCCCCGTTGACTCGTTGACTCACTGACTCCTGACGGACTTACCGTTAACCAGCAAAAGTGAACCAAGTAAGTCGTGTCTCTGGATCTTGCGGTACCGATCGTCCAACTCACTCGCGAGACTCGGGGATTACGCGGTACGATATAATACACAGAACGTCTACTGTCCTGATTCCGAAAATATTTTCTATCGGTTGCTCGATTTTCGTTTCGTTTCGTTTCATTTCGTTTCATTTCGTTTCTTATTATTTCTATTTTTTTTTTTTTTTTTTTTATTTTATTTGTTCTCTTTTCTTCACGATATCTTTGGATTTTTTTAGATCTAAGATTTATATACGTGTGTGTGTATGTGTATATATGCATGTACATATATATATATATAAGGTATTGAACTTACAGAGAATAAGGATTAGATAAAAGTTGGATTTGTTTTGTATGGTTATTTAATAAGATCATGCTCGAGTTAGTCCAGTTTTTATGGAGAAGATTTCTATAAGAAAAAAAAAAAAAAAAAAAGAAAAAAACATAGGAATGACGGAGCGAGTGAGTCATTTATAAAAATTATCGATTACATCTGTTACGTCTTAAATAAGGGAACATTTTTAATGTCGAAAGGTGATAAGAATAATAAGAAATTTTTTGCGATGTTACCTTGAAAGAATTAATTCCTAGGTCGTTGTAAATCCATCGCAACAGTAACATTTCGTGGAGGGAATGGAAAAGTTAGAATATTCGTGAACTTAGAACGATGGATCGAAATTGAATTTCTTTCGTAAAAGGATTTATAAAATAAGAAAAAAAAAAAA
>NC_057688.1:7991176-7998676 GCF_014466175.1 Vespula pensylvanica
AAAAAAAAAAAAAAAAAAAAGACAGAAACAGATAGATAGATAGATAGATCGTAGATTGTAAAGGATACGAAAATTTTCTTATTGGATCGTTTTGATTGGAAGAAAAAAGAAATTTCTAAAAATTGTTATCAACTAGTGACTCGAACGAAAATGAGATTTGTATTGAGGAAAAAAAAAAAAAAAAAGAAAAAAGAAAAGAAAAAATAAATGCAACATTTTTTAATGGCCCTCGTAACAATTTTCAACGATGCTTATATATATGTATACCTACCAATACGAATTAGCTCATAGCTAGTTCTAATTCGTTACGGCATCGAACGAAAAAGGTAATGGTTGAATCTTTGTTAAGGATAGTGACGCATATTTGGTTGATCACGTAGAACCAACGACGGACAAGCAGTATCACGTCTGATACGCGCGACGAATTACGATCGAAGTTCATTAAAGAAACTGGGTTGCGTATGAGAGAATGTATATTTCTTATTATACCGTATTTATATACTTTTCTTCTCATTCGTTAAGAATCGTCTTTTCGTCTTTTTCTCTCTTTCTCTTTCTCTCTTTTTTTGTTTCTTTTGAATATTCGTTCCACCGTAGTGGATAATCAAATCTCATCGAGTACCAACATCCTCGAAGAGATTTATTTATAAGTATCGAATTAAAATAATTTATATTAATATATTTTATTTCTCGGATCGTTAACCGTCCTTGTCAAATAACTCAAAAAAAAAAAAAAAAAAGATGAAGAAAGAAAAAAAAAAAACAGGATCTCTTGCGCAACATCTCGAATCTCGAATCTCGAGTTAATTGAGAATGATCTGTCATTAAAGAAACGGTAATTTCTGGGCCGTTCAGATTATATCTTATACTTTAAAATGAGGTTGGTGATACGAGATAGATCAGTTTTATATATAAAAATATATATATTATCTTTATTATTTATTTACACATTTAACAAAAAAGAAAGAGGGAAAAAAAGAAAAAAAAAAGAAGAAGAAGAAACTATATACAGCGTATGAATCGATAAACTAATCGTTACTTTTAATTAATCGTTAATTTCTGGGCCACGGAGATCAATATCTTATATCGTAAAATGAGGTTGATGATACGATATAATAGATCATACATAAAAATATATACCTATATACGCATATATATTATCTTTCTCATTCACTTATATATTTAAAAAAAAAAAAAAAAAGAAACGAAAACAGAAGAAAAAAGAAAAAAGGAAAAAGAGAAAAAGAAAGAGAGAAAGAAATATATAGCATAGATCGTACAAATTGATAAACTAATCGTTACTTTTAGTTAATCGATTCCAAGTTAAAACTCGGCTAATACTATTCTATTTTCTACGATATCGAGTCTGTTGGCTCGGTACACTCGTAGAATTTTTCCCCCTTAGGTTGTTCACTTTTCACCTCGATCAATGCGTATACACATACATACATATATATCTATGTATCTTATCACGGATTGAGTTTTGCGTATAACATCAAGACGATGTATAACGACGGTACTGATTCCATAATGATCAGACGTATTTTCGACGACGACGATGACAACAACGACAACGACAATAACAACGTTAAAAGTAGAAGAAGAAGAACAACAAAAAGAAACTACAAGTCCGTTCCAGTTTCGATCCAGTTTCATGATAAAGATCCTTCTAATTCGTTTTTTATACGTAACGGATACGAAACATACAAGAATAGATATGGCCGGACATCGTACAGAAACTCGTCGTCTAATAAGACGACCGACAACTTCCTTGGAAAGTTCTTGACGATCGTTCTCGACGAATAAGAGAGGTATTAGAAAGTATTTCTCTAAGCTCGTTTCAATGGCAATGCTACGGAGACATTCCATCGGTAACTCTCCTACGATATGGCTTCACCGCTGTAAGTAAGTAATGATCTTGGTTGTGATGTAACTAGTTACTTACTCTTCGTTATCTCCGAGTACATGTACGATCTGTCAGTCATTTACTTGTATACTAATTCGATCCAATTTATATAATTTATAAAATTAAAAATTCCGTCGACGTTTCGTTTCCTTTCGTTTCGTTTCGTTTCGTTTCGTTTCGTTTCGTATTCTTTCGTTTTTATAAAATTTTCGTCCGATAGTTACGTACCTGAGCTTTTCTGTGTTTTTTTTTTAATTTTCATAACACTTTTTCTATGGAAAATTTTTTGCTAAGAAAGTCTTTTTCTAAACTCTGTAAAGTTGATATTATTTGGAACGTTTTATTCGTGTTGTTTCTTTTGGATAATTAGAATCTCGGGATAAACGTTCTTTTTTGTTTTTTTTTTTTTTTGTTTTTAACTCTTATATTACATTTATTTTCTTCGTTGTATCTATCGTTATAAAACAATATGTAAAATAACATAAAATAAACGTAAATATTTACGTATATATATATATATCTTTTTTCTTTTAATTCGATTAAACAATTCTTTTAATTACAAAGAAGAAAATTTCACATTCATTGAAAATATACGAAGGAAAATCCATTACATTCGTTGCAAATGTTACGAAAGGCAAAATGTTAGAGTTGACTGTGAATATATATTTCTCAAATAGAAAGAAGAATATTTAGAGTATAAAAATATCGAAAGAAAGAATATAGGCAAACTCAACTATCTAACTCAACTCAACTCATACTAGTTTATCTCCATCCTTTTCGCCATTTTGAAACTGAAAAATGGTTATTGCAAAAGTGCAAGCAAAATTGGATCGAATTGGATTGGTACTAAAATCTCAGTGTTAGAAAGCAACTTTGAACCTGCAATTTCTATTACGGAATCGTGAACGTTGCTCTGAAGGAAAGAAGGCCAAAGAAGAAGAAGAAAAAGAGGAAAAAGAAAAAGAAGAAGAGGACGAGGGGAACGAAGAAAACTAAGAAGAAGTAAAGGCAGAAGAAAAAGAAGGAAAAGAAGAATGGATCGGATTGGTTTGAATTGGATTGGTACTAAAATCTCAATGTTAGAAAGCAACATTGAACCTGCAATTTCTATTACGGAATCGTGAACGTAGCTCTGTAAGAGAGAAGGCCAAAGAAAAAGAAGAAAAAGAAGAAGAAGAAGAAGAAGAAGAAGAAGAAGAAGAGGAGGAAGAGGAAGACGAAGAAGATTAAAAAGAACTAGACGAAGAAATAAAAAAAGGAGTAAAAGAAGAATGGATTAGATTGGTTCGAATTAGATTGATACTAAAATCCTAATGTTAGAAAGCAACTTTGAACTTGCAATTTCTGTTGCGAAATCGTGAACGTAAATCTGCGGGAGAGAAGGTTAAAGAAGAAGAAGATTAAGAAGATTAAGAAGAAGAAGAAATAAAAAAAGAAGTAAAAGAAGAATGGATTAGATTGGTTCGAATTAGATTGGTATTAAAATCCTAACGTTAGAAAG
Organism: Vespula pensylvanica; assembly: GCF_014466175.1. Lineage (NCBI taxonomy): Eukaryota > Metazoa > Arthropoda > Insecta > Hymenoptera > Vespidae > Vespula > Vespula pensylvanica. The sequence continues at coordinate 7,994,584 of NC_057688.1, forward strand.
CAACTTTGAACTTGCAATTTCTGTTGCGGAATCGTGAATGTAACTCTGCGGGAGAGAAGGTCGAAGAAGAAGATGAAGAAGAAGAAGAAGAAGAAGAAGAAGAAGAAGAGGACGAAGAAGAGGACGAAGAAGAAGATTAAGAAGAAGTAGAAGTAGAAGAAGAAGAAGAAGAGGAGCAGGAGGAGAAGAAGAAGAAGGAGAAGGAGAAGGAGAAGGAGGAGGAAAAGGAGGAAGAAGAGGAAGAGCGAGGAGAAGGAGCAAGCTTCTCTCGGTTTCGCCAAGAAGATGTAACGGTAAATCCGCGGCCGCTTGCGTCCGATGAACCCACTCTCAACCTCGGCATACGGCCTGTGCAGCCTTTCAAGCACGCGCTCCTCGGAGTCGTCCACGCGCGTGTTGTGCGCGCGCGCGCGACCACGCACACAAAAGGATACACGTACATATGTACGTACGTACGTATATAAAAGAGAGAGAGAGAGAGAGAGAGAGAGAGAGACGTACATATATGCACGCGTGAAAGGCTACCACGAATTTTTATCGAATTTTTATTAGGATACTCATCAACGTGGATTTTCTATCGTATTTCAGAACGTGAGCCGCCATCTTTGAATTAATTGATATTTTAATAATGTGTATTAACGTGTAGATCGAAATGATTTTGCTCTGTTACGATTCATCAATGTAATGAAAACTGGGTCGAGTTCGAAGAATTTTGTTTTGTTTTCTCTTTTTTCCTTTTGTTTTTTTTTTTTTGTTTCTTTTTTTTTGTTTTTGTTTCTTTTTTTTTTTTTCTTTGGTAGAGGAGGGGACAGTAGGTGGAGGACAGAAGGTATTTTTTTTTCTAGTAAGGGAGAGGGGTGATTTGTTTTTTTACGAGACTTTATACAGTAGTTATGGTTAAGTATAACTATTGTGAGAATTGAATAAATTTTAAGTAGGTTATTGTATAATGTTATATTATATATCGAGGTTTTTAAATAGAAGCGTTTAGTATCGTACGCGAGTCTATAATAAATTTTTATATTATTATTATCATGTACTATATGAATATATATATATATATATATATATAAATTTTTTTTTAGTTTAATATTAAAAAATTTAATATAATAAAAATCTCTGTATTTATTAAAATTAATATTAAAATTCTTAAACTATATATTAAATTATTAAATTCCTCGTTGGAACATGAGTGAAATTGTTGAACTGTTAAATATTTGTATCAATTATAAACAATCTTTGACATAACGTCAACGTTTAACGTGTAATCGAATATAGAAAAAAAAAATTTTTTCTTTTCGAAAAATTCTTTTATATCCGTAATCGATGGATTTACATTTATAGTTCGAAATAAAATTTATCGTAAGGTGAATTCGCTTGGTCGAATGGAACGGATCCTTAGATGGGGACAAATTCCCTAGAATCAGGAGGATCGTTCGAGCGAATCGCAATCACGATTGAAGTGGTGGTCCGCATTGATGCGAGAAGAGAAAACATATTGCCCTAGAGTAATTTTGGATACGTGTGAAGCGAAACAATCAAATCCATGAAGAAGGTGTAACAACCTGTAGAGTTGTTATCATTGCCAAATCATCGATTACACGTGCAATATATAGTTTCAAAATTTTTTCTTTCTAAATATTTTCAAGGTCAACGAATTTGAAATCGTTGAGTAGACAGATATATTTCTGTTTTTTTTTTTTTTTTTTTTTTTTTAATTTCAGATATAAATCTTTTTTTAATAAAAGAATTGCCTAAACAAAAACGAAAAAAAAAATTTATTCTCCAATTTGTTTTCTACTTTTTCTCAATATTTTAATGATAATATTAATTTATGATTATGTTAATCCGTAAATAACATTTGATATTAAATTTATGTGTAAATCATCCGTTCGAACAGATGTTTATTTAGCTTCAACGCTAGACATTATTATTATGCCTAAAGATAATGATATATATATATATATATATATATATATATATATATTTCATAATATTTTTAAGATCAATAAATTAAAAATCATTGATTAGATATATGCATTTTTAAATATCATATTTATACATGTTTATTTGACTTCTGCGACAGATATCATTTTTAAAAAGATAAATATATATATATATAATATCAGACTATAGCGTTAGAAAATTTTTATTGAAATTGGAACGTTTATATCGTTGTCAGGTTTCGTCTTTCTAAAAAATTGTCTTTCGAAGTTAGAAAAATCGTTTAATCGAAGAAAAAAAAAAAAGAGAAAGAAAGGAACATAAATTTGTTTGTTAATTTTGTTTGATTTTTGTTTATTGAATATTTTAATGATGATCAAATTCACAGATAAATCATTTGTTCGATCAGCTGTTTATTCGATTACGATAGATCATTGACATTAAACATCGTGTACATCGTGCGTAAGAAACATCAATATATTCGTACATATGTATATTATAAAATATGTATATATATATGTACATTATAAAAAAAAAATCAGGTTATAGCGTTAGGAAAGTTTCATTGAAATCGGAACGATCAGTTTCACTCTCGACAAGAGGTGTATCGAGGGCGCGACAAACGGTTCTTCGAGGTGTCCACCTGGACGTATCATCCCGTTCGGGAAAGTCATCGAAAGAAACAGAAATTCTCATTCGAAATTCACGCCTAACGAACGGATCAACGACATTTCTTCGTATACATATATTACGAAGATTTTATGTAACGAGATCTTTTATCTAAATGGAATGAATAGAGTAAACGTTTTAGATAAATATGTGCATACCGACGTTCCGAGAAAAAGAGAGAGAGAGAGAGAGAGAGAGAGAGAGAGAGAGAGAGAGAGAGAGAGGGAGAATCATAATTTTACATGGAAATAACACGAATTATCATTTAATGTGAGAGATAAAATTTGCAATGAAAATAATTAACGCCAGTTAGAGAAATTTTCTATTTGATCACGATTTTATCCAGATAAAATAATGATTAATATTTATTACAGAGGTAATTTGTTCGGCAACGTATGATTCTTAAATAGTCCAACTATTTTTGAAGAGAAATTTTTTTATATAAGTATGATGGGGGAGGATGGGGAGGATTTAAAGAATTCATGACCTGTTTCTTTTCTTTTTCTTTTTTTTTTTTTTTTTTTATTTATCTTTTTTTCTTCACTCGACGATGATAATGTTTAAAGTGAGTCAGAGAAATTATCTGTTGAATATATATATATATATATATTTAAATATGTATATAGATAATGCATAATAAATATTAATTATAAAAAATCATATACCGACCTACGAGCTTGTTGAAAAATTGACATCGAAGATTGAAATATATTTAAAAAAAGAGCAGAGAAAAAATAGATTGAAAGAAAAAAAAAAAGAAAAAAAAAAAAAGAAAAAAAAAGAAAAAAGAAAACAAGAAAGAAAACGAGCTCGGCAAATTTTTCAAATTGGCCATTGTAGATGAGCCGGAAGTTGATAAATATGCAGAGAAACGAAGATATAGACGAGCGAAGAAGACGAGACGAAGAAGACGAAGAAGACGAAGAAGACGAAAAAGAAGAAGAGAAAGAAGACGAAGAAGAAAAGAAAGGAGAGGAGGCTCTCGTGGAACCCTAACCTGACGTAAGCTGCTGACCTCCGGCACCTGGATTCGCGATCGCGTTCGACGTCGGTATTTAACGGAATATCCGAAGGAAAGTAAAGTACGGGACAGGGAGTCCCGCATAAAATGGCCTTCGCATTGGTAGGATAAAAATAAAGTGTGAGAAACGGGTCTACCGACGAATCTTTTATATACATAATATGAATATATACATCTACGATTTATTTTTCTTTTCTTTTTTTCTTTTTTTTTCAACTTTTATTATCATGTACTTTTCTTTCTATTAGTTTATTTATTTATTTATTTATTTATTTTTCTTTTTTTTTTTATCTTTCGTTCTTTCCAATTTGTTTGAGTTGGAAAGAGACAAGGAGTATAGAAGGTTAATCAAAGAATTATTATATTTATATATATATATTTTATTATTATTATAATAATAATATTTTTTTTGTATGGTATTCTATAATATATGATATAATAATTTTGTATAATATTTTA
>NC_057688.1:8001176-8011176 GCF_014466175.1 Vespula pensylvanica
TAACATTTCTATGTACATATACGTACATATGCATGTAACATACTTTGATTTATGAAGGATATGTAAATTGAAAAATTTACATCATCTAGGAGGATACAAATTTTACGATAGAAAATTATTTAAAATATATAAGAGTTAAGTAAAGTTTATCTTATTTCTTCGGAGTCTTCCTTAACGTCCAAGAAATCGATTTGAGATTAAAAATTAGTCATCTTCCTGAGTTGAGTAATATTAAGAGAAATAGAGAGAATTATAATACGTGGTTATAGATCATAGCGGTTAATTCAGAATAATTAGAGATATTAATCATGTTTACCCATTGTCGTTGATAAACCATACACACATATATATATTTTACCATGGTTTAGATACACCTGTGTCCTTGGAAGTGCAAGTGGACTGTCCTGTAGTACGGCATATAATTCAGGTACTTATTTGCGTCGGTGTAAGTAAGTACTTATATTGGTAAGCCAAGTGCGTTTCTCTGCGTTCGAGAATACCTATAAGTAGGTACATATACATATACATATATATATATACACATCTACTCGTAAGTACATTGTGGGTGGTGAGAACGAAACGAAGTTGTATTCCATGGATAAAAGAAAAAAGACAAGATAGATCCTTCGATAACACATTCAAGAGAGAAAAAGAAAGAGAGAGAGAGAGAGAGAGAAATATTCATTCTTTTTCAAGAGATATCAAGCGCATATACTTATATATAAATATATACATACATATATGTACATTTACGTACAATAAAATTGATTTAAAAAGTTCAAGACAATATCGAGGAAAATGATTCTTACTAAGAATTTAATCAATGGAAAAAAGCGTGCATATCAATCGTTAATGCAGTAAACTTTGCTTAGATTTCATCATGTGTCATTAGAATTAAATTGATTTATTCCAAACTTTTTTTTTTTTTTTTTTTGATATATACCTACTGCGAAGTTAATAAAAAGAAAGAGAGAGAGAGAGAAAGAGAGAGAGAGAGAGAGAAAGAGAGAGAAATGGGAGTGGTAAGATGATGGAAAAGAAAGTGTATATATATATATATATATATATATATATATATATATATAAAGCAAGTCGCGAGCGAGATTCTTGATGCAACTTGCTGAATCTGCACCAGACTGTTTGTCCTTTTCTCTCAAGTGTCTCTATCTCTATCTCTATCTCTCTTTCTCTTTCTCTTCTCGTTTTATACACCTTCTCGCAACTGCAGCTTGTCTTTCTTACCATCTCTATCTCTCTTTCTCTTTCCGTAACCCTCTGTGTCTATCTATCTGTCTCTGTTTCTCTCTTTCTATCTTTATCTTTCTCTTTCTTAGAGTTCTTGAGGTCAGAAGTGCGGTCGTCTCACCTTCCTCCATTCGTCTTAGCGCATTCATTGGCTTAGCCTGAGGAGCCCTGTCTTCTCTAGAAGTTAGTTACGTCTCACAAAAATATATATATATATATATATGTATATATATATATTGTTGGGAAAAATAGTGAAAAGAAATTAACGCCTTCGACGAACTGTTTCGATTCCACGAACGTAACATTATTTTTCTTATTATTTTTCTTTTCTTTTTATTATTATTATTATTATTATTATTATTATTGTTATTGTTATTATTGTTATTATGTTTCTTTTTTCTTTCTTATATTATTTTTTTGTCTTTCAACGAGGAGCAAACGAGATCTCTAATATATTCGTCGTCTCGTAGTTTTTGATGATTATTATTTAAAAGGAAAAAAAAAAAAAAAGAAATTATTATCGCGTATAGCTATGTATACAAAATTATTGTAAAAATACGTATTAATAAAAGATGAGGTGCGAGATAAATCCAGGTAGAAGTTCGGACGTCATTTCTGTTATTTCGATGATAACAAGATAAAAGTATCGTATTAATAGTCGTGAGTCTAGATCTTTAATATATGTATTCGTATAAAGATCGTGACCTTTCAGTATTGTAAATTTTTATGGCTAGACAAAAATAATAATAAAATTATTTCGAAAGTATCTATCAAATAACAGATGTATTAAGAATTCCATTTTTTAGATACATTACGAATTTTTCACCTCGATATTATTATTTATTTATAAATATTTCGTAAGAAATATCGATACGATCTATATATGTAATGTAGACGGACGACGATTAAATCGTTAATAAAAAATATGATAATAAATTGTAATAACAGAAAACAGGAAGAATTACAAGTCTAGTTGAGATAATTTTTTAATTTTGTTTACTTCATTCGATATATATATATATATATATATATATATATATATATATATCAATAAAAAATAATTAAAGAAGTGTATCAAAAAAGGAGTCACGATCTCTGTCTTTCTCTCTCTCGTTCTATATATATATTCTATACACACACACACACACACACACATACGATCGATAATAAATTTTTATCATAACAAAATCATACAATATTTACATGAAAAGAAACATTTCTAAAAAAAAATATGACAATCCGACATACATCTAACACAATTCTTCTTAATTATCTCATATATATTTTTATATAATTACAATATACATTCCTTTTTTTTTTTTTTTTTTTTTCCTTTATTCCATATATCTCACATATCAAATACATTTCGATAGAAAACACTAAACGAAGTGATAAAAAAAGAAGTGATAAAAAGAAAAAGAAAAAGAAAAGAAAAGAAAAAAGAAGAAAAGATCGCATTAAAAGGCACGATCTACCTGTCCAACCGCTCGATCACCTGATGTGGAACGACTTAGGAAAATTACGTCGTTACGAGAGCGAGCGAGAGCGTGCGCGCGTGCGCACTCGCGCACGCTCGCGTCAGTGTGCACGCTCGAGCGAACGTAATGTGTACGTCTCTCGGGGGCCTCGACGGAAGAGGCCCTTAATTGGTCAAGCCGCCACGCTACCGCGGGAAGTGTACGGGACCTAGGACGTGTCTTCTTCTTCTTCTTCTCCTTCTTCTTCATCGTGTCTTCTTCGTCTTCGTCTTCGTTTTCTTAGTGAGTGCGTGCGCATCGGTGAGTGACGCACGGACGCGCACGTATCGAACTGCCGCGCCGCGCTAAACTCTCATATCGGAAAAATGCACATGCACGTGCACGTGCATTTGCATATGCACATGCATTTGCACATGCATGTGCATGTGCAAATGCATGTGCATGTGCATGTGCAATCTATAGAATTTTTTTTGAAAATTATTCGACTTTCGATCATCGATGTTTTCTAATTAGTTATTAATTTTTCTTATTTTTTATATATTTATATATATATATATATATAAAACTATATAAAATATTTCTTTACATCATGTTCTTCTTTTCGAATTCTTTCATCGGGTTCTTTCATCGTGTTCGTAGATTTTTTTTTTGTTGTTGCTTCGAACGACAATTTTTAAACGAAACATTATCGAAACGTTTGATTATGATTGCAACGATTCTTTTATCTTTTAATTTTGGTTTCTTCGATATTTTAAAATGAGAAGCTATTATATTTTCATAATAAATTTTGAAAATTTTTGTTTGACCATCTGTATGGTCCTTGTTATTTTCTGATCATTGTCATAATTAGTAATTAATTTTTTTCTTTTTTTTTTTTCTTCTTTTTAAATTTCGTTTTTCTTTGTTCTCCTTTTTTCTTTTATTATTTATCTTTATGCGCCGTTTACATGCGTTCGTGCATTTTATTTCTTCTGCTTTTTCTTCTTCGTTATTTCTTTAAGAATAATTTTACACATTTCCATTTTCCCGAAGCATTTAATAAATTTTTTTCTTATTTTAAGTCTTGATATAACTGGTTATAATCGATCTATGCTTCGTATTACGTAAAATATTCACGATCAAATCGGAAAATACAGAATTTTTTTTTAATTTTCTCTGGTAGAAGCCATTTATCAATGCTCTTTTTTAATTTATATTACTACATACATACATACATACATACATACATACATACATACATACATACATACATACATACTATCGAAGAATCTTTTTAATCACAGAATCCGAATGTTACATGAGGCTCGACGAAATAAATAAATAAAAAAAGCATCAGCTAACGATGATTAGTGATGATTAGTAAAATGATTAGTATGCGATGTAAGTGAGATTAGACGCAGAGAAGATACAAATTTGAAATTGTTTAGCATAGAACGTCAAACGATCGGTACGGTCTTATCGGTGAAGATTTATTCGTGACTTAGCAGAAAGGAAACACTTGGCCGAGCGAACGTTTTCGCAATATCAGTTTGTTCAACAGCTGACGATTCCATCCTTTTCTTTCGTCGTGCGGTCCACGCTAATTTTATGTATTACGATTCTCTCTGTAAATCTCTTTCCTATGTGTCTTTCCTTCTATTCCATATGAGTCGAGGTCATTGACTCGATTCAAACGTGATGACAGTGAGAAATGTTCTTCTCGAGACTATATATATACACCTAGTAAATACATGCACACACTTACGTATTTTAACAATACTAATTGAAAGACATCATCTTCGAGTTCATATTCTTACGTAAAAAGGGAGAAGCAAAAAAAGAAAAAAAAAGAAAAGAAAAAAGAAAATAAAAAAAGGAGAAGAGAATATTAAAATAAGAAGAAGACGAATGAATATCATTGTATATAGATACGTATTTATTTTAAAACGAGAAAAAAAAAATTGAAAGAAAGAAAGAAGCAAAAATAAATAGAACGAAAAGAAACGAGAAATAAACAGAAAAGAAATACAAATACTGTACATAGGGTACGCGCTTATTTTAACAATACTAATTGAAAGCATTTTTATGGGGGAGCGTCTTACGTGCGAAGAGTAGTAAAAAAAAAAAAAAAAAGAAAAAAGAAAGAAAGGAGAGAGAAAAAAGAAGGATAAAAAAAGAAAGAAAGGAAAAAAGAGAAAAAAAAGGAACAGGGAAATATATTAAAATAAAAAAAAGAAGAGAAAACGAACAAGAAACAAAAATAAAAAGAAGACAAATACATATTCTACGTACGTAGGTGCATGCTTATTTTAACAGTACTAATTGAAAGCTTCGTGTCCTCCTCAACAAGCGTCTTACGCAAAAAGCAAGAAGCAAAAAGGCGAAAAAGAAATAGATAAAGAAAAAGAATTAAAAAAAAAGAAGAAAAAGAAGAAGAAGAAAATAAAACAAAAAGAAGACAAATATTTCTTTCAGTTTGCACACACAATGCCGTTCGTCACTTTTTCTGCATTTCTTTAACCGCTTGCAACGCGACTCACGTTAACGGTATAGCAAACTCGCGACAGTCTTACTCGGAAATAGCTTTGAAGGAAGAAAAAGAAGAGGAAAACGAAGAAGAAGAAGAAGAAGAAGAAGAAAACGAATAAGAAGAAGAAGAAGTGGAGGAAGCTACGAGCTAACCGTTTTCCAGACATTCTAAATACTCGCTTATAGTAATTTCTTTTCACTACTGTGATTCTCTCTCTCTCTCTCTATCTACCTATCTATCTATCTATCTATCTATCTATCTATCTATCTATCTATCTTTCTCTCTCTCTCTCTCTCTCTCTCTCTCTCTCTCTCTCTCTCTCTCTCTCTCTCTCTCTCTCTCTCTCTCTCTCTCTCTCTCTCTCTCTTATCGATATTACGCAAGATAATCGACATCATCAAATGAATGTCCTTCCAAGATTCTAGATTTTACATCTACGTTGATACGAGTGAAATTTGAGATTATTAGATAGAGATAGAATTATTTTTCTCCTGACAAACCATCGATGGATCGAAATACGTACTATTTTTTCTATGGTACATAGATCCGATGATCTGTTTTATTTATTTATTTATTTATTTGTATTTTTTTTCCTTTTTTTTTTTTTTTTTGCTTTTTTTATTATTATTTTTTTTTCACTACGGCATAGGTATTCTTCTTTCTTTCTGGACAAATGATATTCGAGACAATATAGGCAATCGTTTTTCAAAAAAATCATCGGATGGATCGGAGTACATAAGATCCAATGATTTATATGTATGTATGTATGTATGTATGTATGTGTTCTTTTTTTTTCTATCATCAAATAGTTTACAGCTTCAGATACTTCTTTATTTCTTTTTAGAAAAAATGAAATTCGAGACAATTCGGAATTGTTTTTCTAAAAAAAAAAAAAAAAAAAAAAAACCATTAGTGGATCGAAGTACATACATGTATAGATACAATGATCTATTTCATTTTTTTCTACTTCTTTTTCACTCTCTCTCTCTCTCTCTCTCTCTCTCCCTTTCTCTCTTTCTATACCTATATATATACATATATGTATGTGTTATCTAATATTTATCTATTTTTTGTTATTATAGATCGAATATGTAGTTACATAGCGTCAGATTCCTCTTTATGAATTTTTTTTCCCTTTCTCTCTCTCTCTCTCTCTCTCTCTCTCTCTCTCTCTCTCTCTCTCTCTCTCTCTGTCTCTCTGTTTCTCTGTCTCTCTCCATTCGTGGTTTCTATTTTATAACGCTTTTGCGGTATACAGGAAGAGGAAACATAATAGAAAAAGAAAGAGAAAGATAGAGAGAAAAAGAGATAGAGACGACATTCTTCTTATTCCTTCTTACATATCGTGAGAAAAATCCAAAGGTATCTTTTCTTGCTTCGTCCGTTTTTCTTTTTTTTTTTTTTCTATTTTTTATCTTCTTCATTTTTTTTCTTTACCAGTGAATACTATTACCGGACTACTACCGGACGAACTTCTTGAATGGACCAGAATGAAGAGAAAGAAAAAGATAAAGAAAAATAAAGAAACAGAGACAGAAACAGAGAGAGAGAGAGAGAGAGAGAGAGAGAGAGAGAGAGAGAAAGAGAGAGATAAAGAAAAAGAGAAAAAAAAGAGTTAAGGAAAACTCTCCGTAAGAGAAATTACGTAACGTAAGTCAAGGTCTATGCATTGAAGTTAGAACGGAAAGGACTTAAGTGACGTGCAACGACCGGAACTTAAGAGGACAGTGGCAGTGAACTCAAAGGGAAAAGAAAAGGATAGACTATACGAACGTTATCCCCGTCAATCCAGAAGGAAAAAAAAAAGGAAAAAGAAAAAGGGAAGATAGAAAAGAAAAAGAGAGGAAAAAATGATGATAATAATAATAATAATAATAATAATAATAATAATAATAATAATAATAAACAAAAAGGAAAAAGAAAAAAGGGAAATCACCCCTCGAGACGTCCAATAACAATCTAAATTTTAGTTACTTAGACTGACATTAAAGCGTGATACGTATAATGACGACGTAATGATGGTAATTGCAATGACTATAATAACCGAGAGCTCATGATTAAGTCACCGGAGAGTGACCGATCAAAGACACGGAGTACTTTTATGTTGTGAATCTAAAGAAAAAGAAAATAGAAAGAAAGAAAGAGGGAAAGAAAGAAAAATAAAAAGAAAAGGACGGTCTGATGGTTTTTTTCTTTTTTTTTTTTTTTCTTTTCCTCTTTTTTATTATCATTACTATCATCATTGTACGTCGAAATTTATACTATTTTATAGATATTCCTGTATGAACGAAAGATATTCGAAATTGAGGATATTTGTCGGCACTTTTTTTGATCCATTAAAGAGAAATATTTATAATAGGGTCATTTCTGAATTTCGCTATAGTATAGTATTGCATCTTATTGTATTTGGGGATTGAACATAATTTATATATCATGTTCGAGAGATTTAGAAAAACTCTGATAAAAATTACTAGATTTTTATTACACGCGTACGTGTGTATACAAGTCCGTCTTATACGTGCAAGTTATACGTATTCTTACAATTTTTCCTTTTTTCGCAATCTTAGACGAATAAAAGAAGAAAAAGAAAAGAAAAGAAAAAAGGAACGAAAAGAAAGAAGAAAGAAAAAAGAAAAGAAAAGAAAAAGAAAAGGAAAGAAAAGAACATTCCAAAGAAAAAAGAGGTGTAATGAAAAATTGGGTCGAGTTATTTATATAATAAAATGATCGATCTTGCATCTCCATCGAACTCCGATTAAATAGAGAAATACACATACACACAAGAGAGAGAGAGAGAGAGAGAGAGAGAGATCTAGGTAACTAGCCATAATAAAATATACAATATCTCGGATGTAAGAAGATCGATCCAAAGAAAGATAGAAGAGAGAATCTCTAAGAGAATTTTCTGCGATCATCTGATCATCGTCATCCTCTCACTTCACCTGCCACAAACGACACTCACCTTCCTACAATCATTCGACCAACTAAGATTACAACAACGACAACGACAACGACAACGACAACGACAACGACGATGACAATAACGACAACGACAACGATGACGACGGTAAGCAACAAGAGTTGCATAAGAGCTTCTCTTCTCGAGGTTCTCTCTCTCTCTCTCTCTCTCTCTCTCTCTCTCTCTCTCTCTCTCTCTCTCTCTCTTTTTCTCTCCATCGATCTCGACCTTGACTTTGACTCTTGATTACGACTACGATCACGACCGCGAACGAGTACCAACGACTACGTCGCGCGTGCCGACGAACGGTTTCGCAAGCTGCGTATAAGAAAACGCTACTTTTCTCGAACACACACATTTACATATATATACACACACACACACATACATACAAGCTAAAGAGAGAAAAAGAGAGAGAGAGAGAGAGAGAGAGAGAGAGAGAGAGAGAGAGAGAGAGAACGTATTGAACATATGTACGTGCATACACATATTCCCGTCTATCTCTTAAGACTTACGTACTTACTTACTCTCACGAGTTTGCGTTTTATCGTTCGATCGTAAAAAAAAAAAAGGAAAAAAAAAAGAAAAGGAAGGTAATAGAAAAAAGCAAACAGCTCAGTTCGCGCTACCGTAACTCGCGAAGTCAATATCGGAGTCATTGTTAAAGTATTTTCCATCCGGTGAGCGGATCGATGATCTTTTATTTATTTTTTTTTTTTTTATTTTTTTTTTTCTGGCTTTTCTTGTCTCCTTCTTTTTTCTTTTTCTTTGTTTCGGTTCTTGTATTTTTTGTTCTTTTTTTTTTTTTTTTTTTTTCATCCATTGTTCGTTCGGATCGTACGAGATGTCTCATCGCATGGTTCATTTTATTTTTCTTTTTCTTTTCGAATATTTCTTTTGGAATATTTTTATTTTTATTGTTTCTTGTCAAATATTTAATATTTATTCGTGTATACTCGTAACGATGTCAATAGCTGGTATAATTAATTTTTTTTTTTCTTTTTTGATTTAAATCGATCGGAATTTTAAGGGATGTATACGCGCTCACTTTCTTTAGAATTTTATTCGGTTTTGTTATATGGAAATGTATTATGGAAATTTGCAACAATGTAATGTTATTTGATCTGAATATTTTTTTCATCCTTTTTTAATCGAAACTGATCTCGATCTTGTGCCTCCATCGTTTAGAATTTTATCAAGATTCGATAGAAAATGTACATGATATTTTTTTCGTTTTTTTTTTTTGTTAAAAGTAAAAAATGATGTATCCAAGAGAATCAATGATTTTTATTTTTTTTTTTTTTTTCAATATAATTTTTTCTTTTCGAGATCTCAACACCACCATAAAATTCCATCGTTTTCAAATATCTGATTAGAATTCATTCCAGAAGATATTGTCGATCGTAAAAGACACGTAGACGAAGTAAATTTGTTTTCATTAAAATTAATGCGAATTTGATGTCTTCTTCCTCTTCTTTTTTTTCTTTTTTTTTTTTTCTTTTTTTTTTGAATCCGCTTAAAATATTCGAGAGAAGAAGTGTTTAATATTATTAAACACTTTTTTTCCTTTTTTCCTTTTTTACAAATTCGAACACGAGATACATACATACACACAAACGTACATACGTATGTATATATCGAGATTTATAATTAATTCGTAGATATTAGTTTTGAAATCAAAAAAAAAAAAAAAAAAATAGAGAAAAAAAAAAGAAAAAAGATTTCATCGAATTCGTTCAATCTACAATGTTATAAAATATCTAACGAAAATTCTCGTAAAAAGATTAAACTTTTTTTTTCTGGAGTCGA
>NC_057688.1:8016176-8036176 GCF_014466175.1 Vespula pensylvanica
GAGTGAGTGAGTGAGTGAGTGAGTGAATGAGAGAGAGGGAGAGAGGGTGGGAGGTAAGGTAGAGGTGGGGGGGGGACCAGCAGGGTCTGGTGGACTCTATGCAAGAGTGGGGATGGAGAAACACTCGAGGCAATAGGGTCCGCCAGGAGCCTAGGTTAGTGGTGGGGAGAACTCATGGTCGGGGCCTGTTGTCCCGTCCGAGATCCCAACGTAGCTTCAGTCGCTCATAAGAGATCGATCAATCGGGTTTACCGAGTAGAAACGTCGGTCTTAGTAGGATAACTGTAAATCTACAGTATACATATAAAGAGAGAGAGAGAGAGAGAGAAGGAGATATATAGATAGAAAGAAAGAAAGAGAGAGAGACAGTGTGTACAACGAACATTTCTTTTGGACAGAGAAGAATATTTAAGAATGTTTCGTCGTAGTGTTATTTGTCGTTAGCATGGAGTAGTGTTACTTCTTTTTTTTTATTTCTCTCTTCGATCGTTGCTCGAATAATTAAAAAAAAAAAAAGAAAGAGAGAGAGAGAGAGAGATAAGGAAAGGACTCCAAGTTTCGAGAAAAATTCTCGAACTTCAATTTAATTGTGCTACCATGTACGTCGGGACTTTGAGTTTGCTTCGTTGAAGAATTCTTTTTTTGTTGTTTTTGTCTTTTTTTTTTTTTTTTTCTTCAATTATCATCACCAACATCACCGTCATCGTCGTCGTCGTCGTCGTCGTCGTCGTCTCGCTCAAGTAGTATCTCTACTATTTCTCGGACTTCGCGACAGTGTATATATATCGTATATACGTGTTATACGATATCGTTTTGTCGTGGTACTATTGTGGTTTCTTTCTTTTCTTTTTCTTCTTTCTTTCTCTTCTTTTTCGTCTTCGTCTTCGTCTTCTTCGTTGAATCTATCACGCCGACCGAAGAAAAATATCAACCGTAAAGATTGATTATCAAGAGTTTGACGAGAGAAGAACGTGTTGGATTTTTACATCAAGTTGTAAAAGAGAACTATTTCATTGTTACTATTTGCCAGGAAACGGACATACGTAAATAGTGGTGGAAAGGAAAGAAAAACAGAAAAAGAAAAAAGATTCGGTGACCTTGACAGTCCTGGAAGGTCATCGACACAGTTGGTTTGGTGCCGCGATACCAAAATAGGAATCGTGGTGGGTGATTTCAAATAGTGTTTAGTGTATAAATATTATTCGACTTTAGATCGGTGTTTATTGTCCGTTATACGGGCTGACATTCAACAAGTAAAGATGCCGAAGATTTTTCTTATTAAAAATCGACTTCACCAGCAACAATTGAGACTTCTCGAAGCTCAACATGTTGGGAAAAGTCCTTCACCTTGCAGCGGTAAAGAGAGTCCTCTTGGTAGCTCGGAACCTCTCAGTTTAATCGTTAATAAACATCAATGTAAGTAAACAATAATGCATATTACCTTGTAAACAATATACTCACGTAGATACATACATTTTTTCTTCTTTTATGTATATATGTATATATACACTATCACGAGAACGTACGATATTATTTATTTCGTAAGTGAAGGACGAATCGCGAAGTTGATCGCTTTCGAAGAAAAACAAAAGAGTCAAAAACAAAAGTTACATACTATTTCTAAATTCAACTTAGTCGCGAGAATCGTTTCAAATACGTCGTACGACATTGGTTTCTTAGATACGTAATATATATATATACGCGTACGTTTAATACGTAATACGAGCTATTGAAATAGGAATGAAAATGTGTCATTTAGAAAATGTGTAAATTCGTCGAAATGATTTCTTCTATGTTAGATAAATACGTATACATATAAACATATACCCTATCCGAAAGTAATGTAAACAATGTCGACAACTTAGGACACGCGAGACTCGATAGTTTGCTCTTTGACGTCTTCATCGCAAATATCATTTTAATAACAATACCGAGGATCATTCTCTTTCTCTCTCTCTCTCTCTCTCTCTCTCTCTCTCTCTCTTTTCTTTTTTGTTTTCATCCCTTCTCGACTAGACAGTCTCAAAAGGAACGACTTTCGATTTTTTTTTCTTTTCATTTTTCTTTCTTTTTTTTTTTTTTTATTCTTTTTTCTTATCTCTCCTCTCTCTCTCCTTCTTACAAGTACGAGTTACCGAACCTGCGGTGAGAAACGGACAAAGCAAAGACCACTCGAAAGATCCTCGTTAAAAATTCGTGGTTTCTTCTTGCTTCGTAATGTCCCTTTTTATGTTCGCCTAATGAACGCGCGCAACCCCAATGAAAAAAAGGAGAAAAAAAAGCGAAAAGGAAAAAAAAAAAACATAGTAAAAGAAAAAGAAAGAAAAATAAGAAAAATAAAAAAAAGTTTGGAAGAGAAAAAAAAGAAGAAGAAGAAGAAGAAGAAGAAGAAAAGGAAGATCAAGGTTTGTGGTTATTCGAGTATTTCTCTTGCAGGTGTAACCGATTGCTCGCACGCTCGGCCGCCATTGCGTTTCGGTAGTATGAATCCTAATTCCTATGGTAACCTCATACAGGTTTTTCTCTCTTCCTTCTTTTTTCTTTTTTTTTCTTTTTTTTTTTTTTTTTTTAGGAATATAAACGTCGAACCTTGATCAGCTGTTCAATGATCGTTTATACGAAAGATTTAAGAATTAACTTGTTCACTTTCTTTTTCGTTTCTTCTCTTTTCTTTTTTCGTTATACCCTTCGAAAATTACATTTCTGCAGTTCGAATCCTAATTTCTATGCCTAACCGCATTACATTTTTTTTTTTTCTTATCCTTCTCTTTTACAAATTAAAATCATCCAAAATTGATCGATTTATAGTTTATAAGAAAATCGTGAGTAAACAGGATCTTTCTTTCTTTTTCATTTCTTTCTTTTTTCCTTTCTTTTCTTTTTTATATACTATCTTTTTTTTTTTTTAAATAAAATTCGAAAATCGATGGATCGAGAATTTATACGCAATTTTTCAACGAACGTGTCCTTTTTTTCTTTTCTTTTTTTTTTTTTTTTTTTTTTAATTACATATCTTTTAAAATATAAGTATAATGTTCTCGAGCTGAAACGAGAATAACGTTTCAACGTAAATTGAGTTTCCTTTTAATTCGATTCAATTAGACGCACGTGGATAAACCTATCGTGAGTTTGGTGCATAAGTCTGTAAATGAGAAACATAGAAATTCTACGAAGTCTCGTGTATTATCCGTTCGCGCTTTGCGTTCGATTGCATAACCATTACTCGCCATGACCGTTCGTCGTTCCTTCCTTCGCGAAGAAGGCAACATCTTTTTACACATCGGTCATCGTTGGACAACGGTATTATGAGTAGACGAGTATTCCAGATGCGAGTCGTTCTATGCGTTTATGTAAATATAATACAAATAGCGGTATAGTTAGTTGCTAGCTATGCGTTAAGCAAACGACGAAGTATATAAGAGAGGTGAGATATATATATATATATGTATATATATATATGTGTGTGTGTGTATATAAACTCTAGTTGTTCGAAAGAATTAATCAAAAAAATAAATAAAAAAATAAATAAATAAAATAAAATAAGTGATACAAATAAAAATGAATTATCAGAGAAGCGGAAGAAAGAGAATAGAAAAATAGAAACATTTTTTAGAAAATAATTTTACAAATATTTTACAAAGATTTCAACTCTATAAATTTAATGTGATTAGATATTACATTATTTTCTTTTTTTATTTATTCGAAGAAAAATTATCAGATACGTGGAAGAAGAGAGTGGAAAAGGAAAGATATTGGGAAAGATATTATCGAGTCGAAGAAAATACAAAACTTGGTTGTGATTCGAGGTCATATTATTTTCTTAAGTTTTTTTAATCTTACAAAAAAATAATAATTCCCGAAAGTATATACCAATTCGTAGAGATTCGAATTGCATACTTACATATTTTATTAAGTTCATTCATTCATTTATTCATTCTAAAAGGATTATCAGAAATATCCTATAAAAGAAGAAGATAGAAAATAATAGAATTATGAAAGAGGTTAGAGAAAAAAAAAAAAATAGAAGAAAAGTTATATAAGAAGAAATCATATAAAAATATTATCTTCAAAGGAATACAAATCCGAATCTCTAGAGAGTGACATTACTTATTGTTAGTTAAATTTATTCATTCTCTGTCTCCCGACTCTTTTTTCTTTTTCATTCTGGTCGAAGAAAAAGTAAAAAAAAAAAAAAGAAGAAGAAGAAGAAAGAAAGAAAGAAAGAAAGAAAGAAAGAAAGAATTCATTGAATTTTATCTTTCTATTCATTTCTCGTTACGTCTTCCAGTAGAGAGAGAGTAATACTGTGCTGTTCTATCTACTTATCGAACGATCGTGGTCTACAACGGTATAGTGAGTAGGAGGGTGGGTCCAATCTGTGGGTCCTAAAACTGGTTTAGAAAAGTGGTCCGGTCGTCTTCTTCTTCTTCTTCTTCTTCTTCTTCTTCTTTTTTCATCTTCTTTTTCTACTTCTATTTTTTCCTTTCTCGAAGCATTCCCATTGTGCGTTCCCGAATCGTGAGTTCTTTTGTCAGTAGAGAGGAAGAGAGAAAAATATAAAAAAAAGAGCAAGGGAAGAGAGAGAGAGAGAGAGGGAGAGAGAGATGCAAAATATAGTCAGTCGATGGCCCACCGACGACTACCGCGTTGCAGGTGCAAAGACACGCTCAAACGAAGCGAACGAAGAAACGTTAATTGCCTACGTGAATTAAAGAAAAAAGAAAAAAGAATAGAAAAAAGAAAAAAGAAAAAAACCACGAGAAAGAAACGTTATCGGTGAAATGAATTCGTTATGAGAGAGTAAGACTCTCTCTCTCTCTCTTTACACACACACACACACACACACACACACACACACACACACACACACACACACACACACACGTATATATATTGCATTTATTTTTTATATATATATTTTTTTCTTGGTTTTTTCAATGCTTCAAATTAATCAACTTGCTTGTTAACACTCGTATATTAGCGGTAACGTGTAAATAGAATAACTATTATAATTATATAAAGTTTTGTTATTAGATCTACATATATGTATATATATATATATATGTGTGTGTATGTGGGGGGAGGGTTGTTAATTATATTTTATATTTATTATATTTTTATATAAATTTTTATATAATTTCGTATTCGTCATAAATTCTTTATATTAATATAATATTTGCGTTCTTACGAAAATTAACTAGTTCCATCGAAATCAATTATAAGATCACGTACATATATGAAAAATTTTTTTGATTACAATATTTTTTATCCTATTATCGTATCATCGATCTATATTTTTCGTGAATTTCAAAAATGAAGCACATTATATTTATAATAAATATACGATTAATAATAACTGCATCTATTATAAATATAATCAATCTCTCTCTCTCTCTCTCTCTCTCTCTCTCTCTCTCTCTCTCTCTCTCTCTCTCTGTCCCTTTTCTTTTTTTTTTATAACAAAAAATAGAACAACACATCGTTTACTTTTTACTTCCTTCTTTCTTTCTTTCAATCTCTTTTTATCTCCTATAGTAAACCAGCAAAACATGGAACAATAGCCGACTGATTATTTTTTTTCTTTGTCCTCGTCCACCTATTACTTTTTTTTCTTTCCCCTTCTTTTTTTCTCTTTCTCAGTTATATGTCAAGATAATTTGATATATTCAACTTGTAGAGGATAGAAAAGCTGCGAGTCGGTGCTTATTGGTAAGGGTTATCGCGAGGATGATCAAGTGCTCTCTGGTCGAGCGGTATTCAGGCTGACGTGGTGCGTGACTGCTATGTGCCCATGACTCGTCCGTACAGAGTACCTCACATAGCACACATATGTAAACACAGATACACACACACACACAAATACATACATACATACATACATACATATATATATACATACATTTATACGTACACAACGTACACATATATTCATATATACATATGTATGTACGTATACATCCATACGAGTACATATGCATGTATATACGTATACGTATAGAAAGAAAGAGATGTTCGTACGTGCACCGTAAAGGGACTTCGATGCCTGAGTAAGAAACGCGTTTAAGTTCTACCACTCAATATACAGTAGTATCATCATCGCCATCACTACTTGTCTCTCTCTTTTCTTTCCTATAAACCAGTCAATAGTCTTGTCTGTCTTTAATAGATAGATACTAATTAAATTGGTGCTTCAATTAGCTAACATTCTAACACTCAATTACGTTGAGTGGATGTGCATACATCTACGTAAATAAAAAAAAAAAAAAAGAGAGAGAAAGAAAGATAAGGAAAAGAAAAAGGAGAATGTAATCTATCTCCTTCGATGTCTAATCATCTCTTTTATCTTTCTATCTTCATCGATCGTTTGATATTTGTTTGCAGAGTTTTTTTCTTTCCTTTTCTTCTTCCTTTTCTCTATTTCTTTTTTTTTTTTCATCTTTCTTTTTTTTTTTTTAATTCATCGTACGAAAGGAAAATATGCGTGGGTCCGTTCGTTTCCTTTTCTCTTTCTTTCTTTCTTTCTTTCTTTCTTTCTTTCTTTCTTTCCTTCTATCTCTGTTTTTTTTTTCATTCTTCCCTTTCGATTCGATCTTCAAATCATTAGAAACCGTTAGAGTTATCGATCGGAATTTAGAATGAAAATTTGAAATTCATCGAGGTGTTCGATACACGTTGAATTTTATTCCGTTCTTTCGTTGTTGTCCTTGTCAGAAAGACAGTTTCTATATGTATATACGGATAGGTATAGTCATGTATATATACATATATATATATGTATGTATGTATGTATGTATTTGTATCGTGTACAGCCGTTAGATTAAGGACCTTCGACTTTCGCAGGCGTCTCACGAACGTGTTGCGTAATTTCTGGATTCACGAACGTAAAAAACCTTGCTCCCAACCTGTTTTTAATGCCCAAAGAGAGAGAGAGAGAGAGAGAAAAAAAGAGAGAAACTAATGTCGGTTACTTATACACTTATATACTTACATATTTACGTGTATTAGAAGAAGAATAAGGATCGAGGGAGGTGGATTAGTAGTAGTAGTGGGGCAATAGACGTCAACGAGGCGTGTTTAAGGACGTATTTATATACTTTAAATTCAACTAACGTAACGAAAAAGTTTCGGGCCAGACGATAAAGCGACCTTTTACATTTGATTTATTATTCATTGTCCGTGATAGATAATAGTTAGATTCGAAGGTATTATGTATAATTTCATAAGTATTATATATATAAATATATATAGTAGTTTATATATAATAGGTATAATATTTATTACTATTATATATATATATATTTAATAATGTATATATAATAATAATATTATAATTATAATACTATTAGTTAATACTTATATATTAATTTCTTATAATATTATAATTCTAAGGTATTCTACAGTATGATTTCATAAGTATATATATATATATATATATATTTTATTATCAATATAAAATCTATAGAAACTCAGAAATGACACGGGAATTCTTTGCGGAAAATTCAACCGGATGCGGGATGTCTTCTTCAATCATTGTACCTTATCACATTTTAGAAATCGCCTTTATTTTTTTTTTTTAAATGATTCTAAGAAATTGAGAAATTATTTTCTTGGAATAGATACGTCAATAAATTTACTTCCTCGATTCTGTTTTTTTATTTATCCTATATAAAGATTGATCAGTAATATTCGATAATTTCTATTTTGTTTCTCGTTTTTTTTTTTTTTTTTGTAATATAAATTCGTATAGATTCGTATACAGATCATGAAACTTGTGATGCCGCGATGTACTTTCGTTTTTTCAAACAAATTACTTTGTCGAGTGAAAATAAATGAACACAAATATGAATATATGCATACGTAGTGAGATTATACACAATATGATGTATCAACGATGACAAAACATTAGTTTTAATAACGATCGATAATCTAATATACATATACATATTTTTTTTATCGTATTCAAGATCACGAAACTTATAATCTGATTAATCTAATATTCAAACTTACGAATACAAGGAAATAATTTTTGTATAGAAAAAAAGAAAAAATGAAATATAATAAAAACGCGAACGTACGATTCGAAAGTCGCAATTAGATAAATTAAAAAAAAAAAAAAACAAGAAGAAGAAGGAGAAGTAAAGAAAGAAGGAAAGAAAAAAAGAAGAAAAGGAATCAAAAAAAGAAGAAAAAGAAGAAGAACAAAAAAAAAGAGGAAAGAAAAGAAAAAATACTACGAAATGGAGATTCTTGAGTGAAATCCCTCCGGACGAGTGCTCGATGATATAACACTAGTTTAATAATAATGACGCTTCTTGGATAACGTAACTGCGATTATTATACTCTCGGTACGTCGGCACGAAGTCGTGCACGCGCATCCAAGCGCGCGATAAAAGGCTAGCGAACGGAGCGAGTTGATTTACAAGTGCTCAGTTTAGAGCGAGATTTATCGAGTCTTTCTGCACTTGGCCCCCTTGCTACGAAAGAATTTCGGTCACGGCCCTCTTGCGCCATTAGCCTCCGTCGCGACGACGTTGTACGTTCTGCAGGGAAGTATATACATACATATATGTATGCGTAAATACATACGTACGTATGTATGTATGTATGTATGAATATATGTATGTGTTTGTATGTAAGTACGTACGTATTTATACATGTGTTTGTATATAGATATGTATGTATATGTAAGTATGTGTATGTATGTACAATACATACATACACATACAACGTTTGATGGCGCTTTCGAACGAATTTCTGCCTCGAGGCTGCCGACTTCTCTTCGACTTTTCTCGAGATCGATCGACCTTTACGTTCTCTTCGAACATTAGTCGAATTTTTATCGAATCGTATTGTTTTGTTATTGTTGTTGTTGTTTTCTTTTTTCTTCTTTTTTTTTTTTTTGTAGTAATATGATATTTATGAATTTTCTTTCCTTCCTCTTCTCTTTTTCTTCGTTACGTCTTTATTTTCTTTTTGTTTCGTTTCGTTTTCCCTTCTTTTCTTTTCTCCATCTTTTTTCTTTATTATAATTTTGCGAAATTAAAAGAAATATTTTGTTGAAGATTGCAAGTTGTGTTCCGTGAAACACGACCGAACGGAATAAACTTTTCTCGAAAAAATATTGCTACATCGTTCTTACCGTTAATCCTTTATATATATCACAAATATCAAGTTTGGAATTTGTAGAAATTGTGAGTCAACTCGTTGTGATTTTAATTCAGGGATTAGACATTTTTTTATTCTTCATAAATTAACGCCGAGAGATATTCAGAATCTCCATAGGAAATACGTATATACATACATTATTTAAGTAACGTTTTTATTATACATATACATATATATATACACATACATACATACATACATACATACATACATATATATATATATATGTATATGTATATATGCGTGTATATATCTATGAGAAAAAAAATAGTTAAGACCTACTTTATACATAACGCTCCGTAACCCGTTGGATAGGAATATATACGTTCATATAGAGGTACCCACATAGGACCAGAAAATAGTTTAGTGTGCGTGTGCGTCTGTGTTAGTGTGTGTAAGTACATACGCGTACGTAGTTACTCTCGTATGCATAGAAAAGCACGCACAGTGAACTCACGGAGGCATCACGAGGCATTGTAATTCGTCACAATGGCTGCATATCCTGGTATACCTAGTCTCGTCTCTTCCCCTTGTCTGGTTACAGGTGCACATCACTGAGTACGATTATCTGAATGTCGAGAGAGAGAGAGAGAGAGAGAGAGAGAGAGACAGACAGAGAGAGATAGAGAGAAATAGAGAAAAAGAGAAAAAAGAGAAAGAGAAAGATAGAGAGAGAAAAAAGAAAGGCTTTTTCTTTCTTTCTTTTCTCTCTGTCTCTCTCTCTCCCTCTCTCTCTTGTTCTATGTCACTATTCGTTTATATACTACAAAACTATATACATGTATATATATATGTGTGTGTAATCTATACGTTTATCTATCTCCTGATGGTGGTAGGTATTAGTATTGTACATAGGAATCGAGGACGAGCTTCCCTAGTGATAAAACCGACAACGAAATTGTATTTCTCTTATAGCGATTAATTACTCTTTTATACAAACGGAAGCAAATTGAAAGGAAGATCGAAGAAATGAAGAAAACTGGTTTTGTTCGTCGTCTTGTTCAATGATCGCGATAAATAAATCTTGATTGATTAGGAAAAAGTAAAGGAGGAAGGAAATGTACGTTCTTCTTTCTTTTTTTTTTTTTTCTTTTTCTTTTTTTGTTTTCGTTTCTTTTGGTCGTGATTGTTAAGTATATCCTTAAACTAATTACATCTTATTTTTATCTTATCGATAATTTATTCGGTATTTATTACGTTTATCGTGACACGTAAAGTTCATAAGGAATAAAACAAAAACTGTATAGTAATAAAGAATGAATGATCGTCTAAGATTATATATCCTGAATAAAGAAGTTTCTTCTTTTTTCTTTCTTTTTTAAGCAATAATCGATATAATTATAATGTAGGTAAGTTGGGAAGAGAACACGTTGACTATGTTAGACACATTCCGTAGAGTTGACCACAATGAATACACACGGACGACTCTCTTCAATGTGCGCGCGTTGTTCCTCTTTCGGTGCAGGCCGTGGTTAAGTGGATTGCGCGTGAACTGCACGGAAATTGCGCAGAACGAGCGTTATGCAAATGCGTGCGCCGTTTCACCGCCATTAGACGGCGACGAGTGAGAAAAAAAGGCAAAAAAAAAAAAAAAAGAAAAAAAGAACGAAGAAAAATACAAAAAAAAAAAAAGAGGAAAGAAAAAGAAAAAGATAAGAAGAAAAAAGGGATAGGGAAAAAGAAGATGTCGCAAAATAAAATGAGAGAGAGAGAGAGAGAGAGAGAGAATTAGAAAAAAAACGAATTAATTTTTCCACACGACGTATAAGAAAAATAACAACAGGAAGAAGAAGAAGAAGAAGAAGAAGAAGAAGAAGAAAACGAAAGAGAGAGAGAGGGGGAGAGAGAGAGAGAGAGAGAAAGAACAGCTTAGATCATTTTCTCTCTCGTCTTTACCGACGCGTCACGTGAGCGTACGCGCACGCGCACATCGAGATTTTCACCGAATGCCAAGGTTAAATATCCTCCACGTAGTTGGACTCGATCTTCCGTCGATTTGGAAAGAGATCCGATTTTTTCCGTTTAAACGTAAAATGCCGATCGAAGGGAGAAAAGAGAAAGAGGGAGGAATTGCAATAGAGAGAAAGAGAGAAAGAAAGAAGAAAAGAAAAAGAGAGAGAGAGAGAGAGAGAAAGAGAGAGAGGTAGATAGGAGGAAATGGCGTTGTCCCGTACGCGGCCATTACGTAAGCCAACTCTAAGTGGCTGCGTATGTGGTGTCACCTTGCAAACTAACCGACGACGACAGAGACGACAGAAACGACAGAGACGACAGAAACGACAACAACGACGACGCTTCGGCCCACGCACGGTACCGCTAAGCAAACGCTATGTAGATACATATATACGTACATATATATGCATATATATATATATATATATAAGCATATATATATATATATATATAAGCATATATATATATATATATATACATATATACATAAACGTTAACGCAACTCTCATCGAGTTGCGTGCAACTATCGCTATAACTCGAATAGTAGACCAGGAAGAATATCATTGCTTTGCTACTTGCATAGATATGTGTATGTGTATGTGTATGTGTGAGCATGTTTATGCTTGCACGTGTATGTGTGTGTGTGTGTGTATGTACGATGATCTATCCTCGATCTTATCGATACATTCCAACTACGTTCCACGGTCCTCGAGATATCTCTCGAACGAGATAACTTATTTACTTACCTAGAGTTCACCATTTTGGTGAACTGTTCTTTTTTTCTTTTCTTTTCTTTTTTTCTTTTTCTATTCTCATGGCATACCTTTTCAAAAGTTATTGATCCATGGGTTTTGAAGTTTTCATGATATCATTTTTAAGTTTCAAGTTCGTCGAGTTGAAAATTGTATGTATAGGTGTGCATTCGAGTGATTTATTTTAAAGAAGACATTTTGGCGAACATTTGGAATAATTTTTCATGCTCGTTTTGATTTCTTTTGAAGACATATGAAATTTTTGTTTGCCAAAGGTCAAATCGTTTTGACGAAGGCGACGTTAGAATTTAACGAATTATCAAGGTTTTCAAGTTCGATTAAATTTGATGTACATCGTAAGTAAGGATTGTTCTTTTTAATGAAAATTTCTTGCGTATTTAAATCTCGATTGAGACTGGTATACGTATTTGAATATGTACGTACGTTTGTTATAAAATTTTTCTAGAGTTCACGCGGAATGTTATTCGTAAGAGAAGAATGAAATCATTAATCGATCGTGATCATCGATATGAGGTTTACAATGACCGTCGACGTGTCGATGAACGATCATTATCGATGTTGAGAATCGGTGTCCATTGTTCGTATGCATTAGAGACGATAGTACACACCACCCGTACGTAACGGGGATACGTGGAGACACAGTAAAGGATTATGGCTGGCTGCGGGTAGCCGAAAGGAAAGCAAAAACTTGGAAAAAGGACTCGAGGGAGTGGTCGACTTTGGAAGTAGGTCGTCGGCTAAACTGAGGCGTTTCGTTCGATCGAACGGCAGAGCCAACCACAAAGAAGTAGCCTTATTCGAAGTAGTCGGGTCGATGTCTTTGAGGTTTCTTTTATAAAGACAATCGAGTTAGGATCATTGAATCTTCATAAAAAAAAATTTGATTTGTATCATTCTATAAGAAAAAAAAAAAAAAAAAAAAGAAAAGAAATCAAACATTACGACAAATTTTCCAAAGTTTACGTCGATCGATTTGTAAGATCGATATTTATTCTTATAAAGTATTCTACGCTTTGACGACAATTAATCTTGTCCTTTGTCTTTGGATAAGATTGTTTTTCTATCTTTTTTTTTTTTTTTTTTTTTTTTATAGGAAGAAAATGAAAATAAAATAAATAATATCTTAATTATAAGCTACAAGATTATATTAGGATTCATCCTTCTCTCTTAAAATATTCTTTCGTTTTAATAATAATTAATCTTTATATATCCTAAGTTCTTACTTATTAAATTCTTTACACTTTCTGACCGATTTAATTTCTCTATCGGCTATTTATTATTCCTTACTCGTTGTCTTGCAGGACAACAACCCTGTTCACGATCGTAATGATCTAAATTATTAGACTTAATCCTTCCATCTTAAAACATTGATTATTTTAATAATAATTAATCCTCGTTTCTGAAGTGTATCGATTTAATAATTCGTTAAAACAATTTTAACTATCTGAAATATAAAAAATAATTTTCTCTATTGTCTGTCTAATGGACCTTACTGTCGTTGAAGAATAACAAGTCTTTTTCCAATGGTAATGATCCAAGTTATTAAACTTAATTAATTCATCTATCTTAGAACGTTCATCGTTTTAATAATAATTATTCCAACATTTCTCCTGACTGTCGATGAATAATTTATTAAAACAATCTTATCTATCTGAAGTATAAAGGAAGTGTTCTATTATTATATATTTCTGAACGATTTAATTTCTCTATCGGCCATTTATTGGTCCTTACTGTCTTGCTCGACAGCAAGCCTGTTCCCGACCGCTTCGTCGGGGTCCTCTGAGTACCGGTTTCCTTTTAACGTTCTCTAACTCTCTTATATTCTTCTTCGGTTGCCTTGTTTCTTCTCTTTCTTTTTAACTGAGGTGAAAAGTGAGAAAGAGATAAAGAGAAAGAAAGAGAGAGAGAGAGAGAGAGAGAGAAAGAGATTGAGAGAAGGTGAACGAAGAAAGACATTGGTACGTGGATCACGTGGCTTCTACAGGTATTTATAGCATCATGGTAGAACCTGCAAGAAGAAGAGGAGGAGGAGGAGGAGGAGGAGGAGGAGGAGGAAGAATAAAGAAGAGAAAAAGGAAGAAGTAGGATTTTGACGGCGAACTCGTACCGATCGATAGCGTCTCTCATTGAAGCGTATCGTCCGATCGACTGGAATCGCCATTTTGGAGAGAATTCTTTTTTCCTTTTTCACTTCCTTATTACTTTTTCCTTGCTTTCTTTAAAGTTAATTCAAGAACGAATATATATTCAATACGTATATCGTGATTTAGTTTATGTATACGAGTAAACGATATTGTTTGTATTTAACGATGGTAAAAATCTATTATTCGAAGTAATAATATAAGTAATAATTATATATGATATATATATATATATTTATTTATATCATATATTTTATACATTACGTATTATTTATATGTATGTGTATATATATATATATATTCTCTGTAAAAGAATTTATTACGCGCACACACATATATATAAATATATATATAACTTTTTTTTTTTTTAAATATCACAAAGAAAACACCGGTTGAATAACATAAAGCAATTTAAAATGTAAAAATTAATAGTATCGAATACCGTCGATATCAATCGATTAATATTTCCAAGCGTATCGATAAGAAATCGAAAGTTTCTCGATCGATTATCATACGAATTAACAGTTTAATGAATCACGATCAAATATTATACATATCGCATGGATCTAAATAATTGCATTTTTGATTTGTTTTATTTGGTATTTCATTTTTTCTTTTCATTTCTCTTCTCAATCTGATTACTTTTTTTCATTCTTGATCCAGAAGAGAGATTATTGAGAAAAAGTCTTTCTTTGATCACGGTTCGATCACTTCTTCCAATAATCTCTCATTGCTATTGCCAATATAAGGTATCATAAAAAGTTTGCGTCCTCGTAATTTCCTAACTTCCTGGTTTCCGCTTCAACGGTTCTACAACATATCGAGCTTCGTGTCCTCGTCCTGCATTCGCTGGCTACACACGTTTGATGTCAAAGTCAATACTACTAGGTAGATACGTACATGCATACATACATACATACATATAAATATATATACACCAACGCTGCGTTACTAGAATTTCTCTATAATTCCTTTTAAACGATAAATATAATACGATTAATAATTCATTCATAATTAATCATCGAGCCTGATATCGTTGGCGATTGAAAGTAATGTAGGAAGAAAAGAGAGAGACGTGAAAATAAAAGAAAGAAATTTTTCTCCGATCGATTGATGTATGCAAAAAAAAAAAAAAGAAAAAGAAAGAAAGAGTTGAAAAAACAAGGTCAGGGCGATTAAAAAAAAAAAAAAAAAAAAGAAAAAAGTAACAACTAGCTACCACCATCATCACCACAACCACCATCATCCTCACCTTACGGTATCCGCGTATTTTCAAGGTCGCTCGTAAATTCTATTAGAAACGTGGACGTTACGAGGTACTCTACCCGTCATCGTTATTCCGTACGATACGTTCGTAAAGACCTTGTAAGAGAGATAAAGATAAAAATAAAAACTAGATAGAGAAAAAGAAAGAAAGAAGAGTAACAAAATCAAATTGATCTATTCTGTGATCCACAGATCGCGATAAAACTGAAGATGATCGTGCTACTACTCCGGAATCATTAAGGAGCAGTAGTCCAGTACCATCTCCACCACCGGTACCATGTCAATCGACGAACAACACGCCGTCGAGCACACCACCCAGACGTTTTATTTCAAGTATCCTTGGTGGGGATGTACCATATGGAAGCAGAGGTCACGTATTAACCCGCGCCGAACGAAAGGAATACAGTACACCACCAATTATTCCCACACCCTCCGGAGATGCTCCACAATTTCTAACAAAATCAGAGAAACTCGTATTACCGAGGCCACCTACCCCACCGAAGGTCCCACGTGTCGAACCACCGACCAGAGTTTCCGTGATTCAGAGGGTACCGCATCAGAGTCAAGGTAACTCCAGAAGGGAAGAGAAGATCGAAGTTCCTCAAAGTCAGGAGCCTGAGCAGGTGCGTCCACTCAGAAAAACAAAAAAACAAAACAAAAATAAAAAAAAAAAGGAAACGAAAAAAAGAACAAAAACTGGTTTCTTTCACATACACATACTATAGATACATATATATGCATACATACGTACGTACATACATACATATATACATATATACATCACGTACATGTTTATATATGTATATATAGTCTCTAAAGTAGATATACCTAGAGAGAGATTTTTAAGAACGAGATTCAATCTACGTGAATTCTCACATTAATCAATCATCAAAGAGTATCAGATTTTTTCTTTTTTTACTTTTTTTTTTTTAGTTACTTCGAATTTTCTTTCAACGAGACTATACATTTTGAATAATTTTATAATTCGTCGTGTGGGATCCGTCTTGCGTTTCTTTTTTTTTTTTTTTTTTTTCTTTTCTTTTTGTTGAAATTATTAACCAATCCATAAATAAATTAATCTCGAATATTTTAATACAGATGAATAATATCATTATCGATCGTTAAAAGGGAACGTTTAAAAAGCAATATTCGTGTGTTATTTTTAGGAACAACCGATAGATTATGCCGTTCCAAAAAGAAAAGAAGAGGACGACGAAAGAGGCCGCGAGACCGCAAAAGTATCACGCACCATATGTAATTCCATTGCTAGACCATTATTGGCAATGAGGCTTTCCGGGCCGCAAATCGTTCACACAGCCGCAGGACTTGGTAGGACCTCGAATTCTGGCACGAATAATGGTTCTACCAGTTCGAATTCGAGTTCTAGCGCTAGTAATTCGTCTTCCTCGGCTTCGTCATCATCCTCGAACACGGGTAATTCATGCAGTTACTCAGGAGGTGGTACGTCCGGAGGAGGTGGTGGTACTGTGGGTGGTGGAGCTGGAGGGGGTGGAATGAATCCAGGTGGGAATGGGGGTCGTGGTAATTATGCTCCAAGTTCACCACCTACTGGTTCTTTACCACCGTTCTACGAGTCCCTTAAAGGTGGTAACAACCTAGCCAATTTCGCCAACCAATATACGACCAGTCAAGGTATATTTCAAAGTCTTTATCAAGATACGTTATGTCGTGTACGTGCAACAGATAATTCATTTTTGATATGAAATATTTCAGGTAACAGCTACCTCACGCCAACACCAGCGATAGGCATGGAATGCGATACGGGACAACAAGACGTAAACTCGCAACACGCTCAGTACAGCGCTCAGGAAGGGAAACAATACTCGTTACTTCAAAATGTTTGCGCGTCTTACGGTTTGGCATTGAAGGAGGAAGAGGATCTATCCGCTTATAAGATTCAACCTAATGATTTATTATCTGGTCAATATGGCGCATACGACGTTACGGAAAATGGAATGATGGTCGACATGGTGACCGGTGCCGTTGTCGATCCATTGCAATTTACAGCTACATTGACGTTCAGCTCGCCGTCCGATCATACGGCATTGTTGGAAAGTCTGAACGATGCAGCCGATTTATTTTTACCTAAATTACAAGCCGGAGATGGAGGTAACGATTTACTCGAGGACTCGTTACATTCGCCAGCCTCCGCTGGGAGCGGCATAGTTCAGGACGCAGGTCAAATGACCACGCCCGTAGAACCCAGCGTAGACCCTTTTCCTGAGCACAGTATAGCCTTAACGAGAGGTTTCGATGCATCAAGGTGAGTGAGTCTTGGAATAACTATCGACGACGAAAGGTATTATAACGGGCGAAAAAAAAAAGAAACAGAAAAAGAAAAGCAAACTTACGATTTTTGATATGTTTCAGGCATTACAATGGAACGCCGCAACATTTTAATACAAAATTAGTTGGCCTCTCATATGCCACCGGCGAAGCCGGTTATCAACCACTCGCTAAGGAACGTCCAGAACTGGCGTTACATTTAAATCAAAGTCATCAAAACCAATCGGAACCTCAGTTGCAACAATTGCAAATTCAAGTACAATTGCAACAACATCAGCAACAGCAGCAACAGCAACAACAACAACAACAACAACAACAGAACAATATGTCGCCTCATCATTCGCAGCAGCATCAGGGATTGTTGAGTCCTGGTCTTAGTTTTGTTGGTAGTGGTAAGTTTCTGCGCATATACATACATACATACATACATACGTACATACATATATCTAGAGTCTCTTTTTTATAATACTTATCTTTTTCTTCTTAAGGATTGGAATTAGATTCCGGTAGCAGCGTTGGAGGAAGTTTACCAAGTCCCGGTGCTACGAGTTGTTCGTTGGACGGTGCATCTACCAGTACTTCTCCGTCATGTGCGTTAATGGAACATGCTCCCAGTCCACCAATTGGCGTATCGAACGGTGTGAATAACGGTCAAGTTAATGGACAAGTTGCTGAACCGCCTCTATCCCAACGGGTCGGTGTACTACAGCAAAGGGTAAGCACCACCAAATTGATCGAGGCAAAAGCATAATTCTAAATAATCCTTCAAACGTATCAATTCCCATTTGATTATCCAAAACCGATATAAATCTATGATATTTTAATAAATATCTCTTGTATTGTCTTGTTCGGTAATATTTCTTTGTTACAACGTTTATATATTTGTTGTAATATACGACATATTTTTTAATAGTTTTAATTTCTTTTTTTTATCTCTCTCTCTCTCTCTCTCTCTCTCTCTCTCTCTTTCTCTCTCTCTTTCTCTTTCTCTCTATCTGTCTATCTCTCTTTTCGTCGAACGATTTCTATGCAATGCCAATCAACTTGAGTGCTTCCTACTGTATCACTTCGTCTCGATTAGATAAATTGTCTTTCGATCGATTCATTATATATTTTCAATTTTACAGTTGGGATTGCCAGGTGATTGTCAATTAGAATTCGTTAATGGCGGTCATGGTATCAAAAATCCATTAGCTATCGAAGGACAAAGACAGGCTACTACAAGTCGTGAGGAGGATAGAGCAGCTCGACCAACATCCGGAAAGGTAATGTGTACCGATCTATTATTCATCTATAATTTCATCTTATTCTTATTTCATGAATAGACGTAATCTTTATATCACTTTTTTTTTTTTAGGAGGATGGACCAATACGATTCACCTGTCGCGTTTGTAGCAAACAGTTCAATTTACAACGGCTCTTAAATCGACATATGAAATGTCATAGCGACGTTAAACGGTACCTTTGTACATTCTGCGGTAAAGGATTCAATGACACCTTCGATCTAAAAAGGCATACAAGAACGCATACAGGTGTGAGGCCGTACAAATGTAATCTATGTGAGAAAAGCTTCACCCAAAGGTGCTCCCTCGAAAGTCATTGTTTGAAGGTGCACGGAGTACAACATCAATATGCTTACAAGGAAAGACGTACCAAGGTAAAATTTACTTAACCTTGAGCATCATATAAATAAAATTCTTCAATTTTCAAATACTACGAATTAATTGATATTCCTTCTTCATGTTCTCGTCTTATTTTTTTCTTCAAATTTTTTTATTCTCCTTTTTGAAATATTTCTTTCAAGGTCTACGTATGCGAAGAATGCGGTCACACCACGCAAGAACCGGAAGTGCATTATCTTCACCTGAAAGACAAGCACCCCTACAGTCCAGCTTTACTTAAATTTTACGATAAACGCCACTTCAAGTTTACGAACAGCAATTTCGCCAACATGTTGCTACAGGTGCGCACGTAGACACTCTCGATACGATTATGTCCCTAAGAGGAAAAGAAAAAGGAAAAAAAAAATGGAACAAAAGTAAGAAACGCAAAAAATAATTTAAAAAAGAAAGCGTATAGAAAGAATATATTATTATAAAACAGCTCTATCGATAACACACACGTCTGTATATATATATATATATATATATATATATATATATGTATGTATATATATAAGATTTTAAGCATAATAAATAATTGTCTAAAAAGAAGACACTACCGACAGGTAAAGAGAAAGAAAAAGAGAGAGAGAAAGAGAGAAATAAATCATTTGCTAAAAAAAGAGAAGGAATACGAACGAACAAAAAGGATTTTAAAAGCTAAGTAAATCAAGGGGGTGGGATAGGGATGATATAAATAGGTGGGATATAAACGAGAGAGGGGAAAAAAGGAA